>NW_027496204.1:0-207199 GCF_021521415.1 Bidens hawaiensis
AGTGAACATTGTATTATCGTTTCAAACGATTATGTGATTTCACTTTTGTATTTCCAGATTTTGTTCTCATATATGATCAATCTCTTTGCCACATCTCATATATGATCAATCTCTTTGCCACATGTGGTGGTCGATCTCATTACTAGCATGACCAACATTATAATTTCAATAGCCGATCTCATTATTAATATAATCATTGTTACATATTTTCTATTATGTCCATGATCGCAACAATCAGTGCGTATTCACATTCACTTCCGGGAATGATATCAAACCAAACACTTTTCATGGCTTATTCATAATTTTCTCGGACATAGATAAAAAATAACTTTAAACCCTTCATACGTTTTAATGATATGCTACTTCAGGAGCATATTTGAGGTTTGACAAATGAAAAATGATCTTATCCGGTTTTTCCTCATAATTAATCTTCTCTTCATATATCAAGTAATGAGAAGTAATTATATGCCCAAGTCATGCAATTTTTTATTTTATTTTACCCGGTCTAAAACTTACGACCTTTTGTAAATCAATAATGAGGTTTGAGAAGTATGACACTTCGAGTGTCATATCAAAGCATTCTTATACTCTTTCATAAGAGTGATGATCAACCACAACTTTGACTTTATTGTTCAATTCAATACAATCAATATAAATATAACATTAGAAGGTATGCTTTAATAGTATCGTACATGACGTTATTACTTGCCACCATATAGAATGAATTTAATTAACTTATTAAAATAACATTTTTATCACTTAAATTCAAGCATATAGTTTATGTATCAGCGTATCACGGTATAATCAATCAATGCTATATCTTAAATAAAAATTTTTCTAGTCTCTATTCATTCTCTTAGAGAAATATCGAACCAAAACAGTGATAAATAAATAGATCACTGAACATATAGAATAATGAATACTTATTCAATCAAAAGGGAAAAAACACAATACCTAGTTTATCAGGTATTATATGAACATTATCATCACAAATATTATCTTAGGTATCTAAAATTTAAAAGGTTTTAAAATTAATCATGACAATCCTTCAAAAATATGTTAATTTCTCCTTTCTTTTTTCTTCCTGGTTTAAAAAAATTACTTCCAAAAGTTTTGCTTTAATATAAGCATTGTTTTTACTCAATTTAAACTAACATCAAGTAATACCAAATATTAATATTATTTCACAATATATAAACACCATATTATCATAATAATCAAAATATACCCTTCACAAATATCCATATTATAAACTCAAAATATACCCTTCACAAATATCCATATTATAAACTATGATGGATACAATTAGTCACATAATACACTTAAATAAATCTTTGAGCCAAAAGATTATTAATCAATAAGAGGAAGTGATGTTTTACAACCAAAAGTGCCCGGAAACCACTGCTTTTTTGTTTCATTGATTTACAACCTAAAAAAAATTTACTTTATGATATCCCAAAATTAATTGCTGTTATCACTAATAATGAATTCTATAATTGCTTTGGATGATAATAAAACAAACTTTAACTAATCATTCGATTAAAATTTAGATAGATAGGAAATAAATCCCATGAATATTTTTGAATGCAAAATAGTATCAAATCAATATGTTAAATAGCTATATTAAAGTTTATTAAAAAATATCAAAATATTGTAAGCAATAAACCACCTTCTGTATAACTTTACAGGTTTTTAAAAGTAAATCTTAAATTATTTTATTAGAATAATGACACATGAAATATTACTGTTATACTTATCTAAAACCAATTAGTCAGATTAAAAATTACTAGGGATATTTTAATCAAGCATGTTATGGTTGGATTGATTTTAATGGCATATCCGGACAAAAAACTTTAATTTTACCTTTTAAAATAGGGATATTAAATTCTGACAATGATAAATTTAGTAAGATTTAAAAGATGATTCGTTATGTCTAGCTTTACGAAATCATAAGCAAACCATCCCCATCGTGATTTAAAAACCATAGATATTTAAGAAAATAGGTTTTACTTATCCAACACTATTTGTTCAACGAAACATAATTTATATTGAATTTGAATTAGTAAATATAAACCTCAATTCACCCAAAATTATATGATCTATACTATGGGACAAAACTCTAACGGAACCAACTGAGTTACAGCATGGCATATGTTTGAGAGAGTAAATAACAATGATATGTAACTAGACAATATTGACATACCTTAGAGATTAAATTCCAAAAGTAGCTCGTGCTGATAACGTGTTGTGAAATAAGCCTAATAGCCAAACATGTGAAAGAGAGATGTAGGGAGAAAGATGGAGATTTCTTTAATTATATGTGTATTACAATAAGATAGTATATATAGGAAAAGATAACTTGGAGAAAAAGTCTAATCTATATTAGGTATTGATAACCATAATAATATATATTTATAACATAAACTTGTTACTTTGAAAACGTTAATACCCAAACCTGTTATTTTTTTTAAAACCAACGACGTAATTAACTTCTTATTTTACAAACATATAATTACTTGTTACATTAAGTATTTAAGTTGCTCATTTTAAAACTATAAATTACACAAAAAAATTTATATTAAAAGTAAATGGAGTTATAAAATAAGTGCATTCTTTCCATGAGAATTCAGAAACGAAGGATGCAAAGCTTTCATGTAAACTGGTTGTTGACTTACAATTTGTTGACATATGTTATTTATGTTTTTAGTTAATCGTTAAATTAATATTATATATTTTAAATACCCGAATTTAGGTAAATTTCAACTACTTTTTTTTTTGTTAACTTCAGCTAAGACAATCACCGCCCCTTTGTATTATTATACTAGGAGGATGCCCATGTCATATGATGATGCGAGACACGTGTATTGATAATCACGTAACATGTAAATTTTTTAAAACCAAAAAAATTATCAATATCATACTCAATTTAAAGAGGAAAAAATGCTTATTTTTAAGGTGTAAGTTTTTTTTTTCCTAAATGTATACATATGGAAAAGTTATGGTTGTTTAAAAATCGTAGAGGAGGTTGTCATAATAGTGAAATTAATATATATATATATATATATATATATATATATATATAGAGGATCAGGATCATGAGAGAACTTTTTTGAAATTGAGAACTATGAGAATCATTTTGGACCATAAAAAAACCTAAAAATAAAAAAAATCATAAAATAAAATAAAAACACAAAAATCAAAAAAGTAAAAAAACCAAAATTCTTATTTTATCATCCCGGTTTCATAAAAAAAAAATAATAATAAAAACTCGGTTTAGCTAAATTATATACACATATGTATAATATATACATATATGTATATTTACATATTTTTTTGTACACATATGAATAATTTAAGTTAAATGATACCGTACATATGTGTATTAAGTAACTAAATATTAAAAAAAATTATACATATGTGTATATACTACGTTTTTTTTATTTTTATTTTTATTTTTTTTATTTTTTTAATGAAACCGGAATGAAATATATGAATTTTGGTTTTTTTTACCTTTTTAAAATTTTTATTATTTTTTGTTTTATGTTTTTTTAAATATTTTTTTCTAAAGGTGTTTTTAGTGGTTTAAAATGGTTCTCAAAGTTCTCAATTTGCAAAGGGTTCTCTTAGGATCCTTATCATATATATATATATATATATATTGTCACACCCCAACCTACGGCGGAAATGCCGGGGCGCGAACTGATTGTCACAGCTCTCAAGGTACTATCATGCAACATTTAAATGACAATATCTATTAATTTTATTCAATTTTCAAATAAATCAAATACAAAATACAACTCATTAAATAAATAATAAACACAAATTTAATTCTTGATTTTATATTTTCTAACATAATTCTTCACTAAATCTTCACAAAGTCTTGCAACTAATTCAAGCAATAAACTGCATATGCGTATAAAATAGAATTTTGTCAACAACACATGTTGAGTGAGCAACACACCAGTTTAGTTGTACATATAGTATATATAACAAAATACGTAGCTGCAACAAGTCATATGAGAATAACAAAATAACCAAATGAGCAAGTATAACTGAGATGTCGAGAAGCACAAAGGCTAACGGCTGGCGTATGATCATACTAGACTGAGATTATGTTGGACTTCTCCGAATGCGGAAGCATACAAAGCAAATAAGCACATAAACAAGTAAGGTATAAGTTGTTAACACATAAGACAATAGTTGCAGTTTTGTGTATAAGTATATATGAGAAAGTATATTTACGCATACGTCCCCAAAACATTGAAAGCGATAAAATAGGGGAATGTAGTACTCACCTCAATAGACGAACAAGAGTGAACAGATAACAATAATAATGACGAAAGCGGATCTCGCGCGTTGACAATAAAGCCTAATAAGGAAAATAGAATGCGGATATGCTAAGTTACTGAATTATACAGGATAAGCGAGTTCGACAATTATGATTATAATTAAAATACTCAAATAAATATTTATAAAATTTTGGATCATTACTATTAAAATGTTTATAATAAATAGTATATTCGCGAAGTAATAATTTATTTAAAGTTGGTTTTATATTAGTGCAATAAAAGTAAATCTCCTTAACTTATAAATCGTAAAGTTGTTTTTAAATAAAAATACATTTGTTTAGAAGGTATTTTACCAATAATTATTTTAATAAAACATATTTTAATTATCCATCAAAAGCCTCGTTAACATCTTTATTATTAAAAACCTTTACCAAATTAAATAACTAATATACATATACATACATACATATATATATATACTATGTGTCGGTTTTAACCAAGATTCGGAACATGACTAGTTATGTGTCGGTTTTAACAAAATATTAATTAATTACAAGTTTTATAACAATTATATCATAAATATTTGATTTAATATGATTTATTAATAATAAAAAATTCATTTTCCAAAAATAATGGGGCTGGGGTTCGAACCTGGGTCCCCCAGCACCCAACGCCTTAACACAAAATCAACAACCAACTGCTCCAGCTGGTTATACGTTATTGGTTTAGGAATGGAAATATTTAACCATACATAAAGAACAACCAGTTCATACAAGATGAACCCTAAAATTCAAATCGGCTTAATTTGTTAATTTTGATTAAAACCTTGTTAGGGTTTTTGTTAATTAGAACCTGACGAGTAAAACCCAAGAATTAATTACCTGTGAAGATGCTCTGATGGTGGTCTAATATATTGATATGAGGACGGCTAGAAAAAGAATAAGAACACGGTCAACAGAGACATATAACGTGATTAAGCATAGGGTTACGAGCGAAGAGGGTTAGAGGATTGTGGCTGCAAGTTTAATTGCATTAATATAAACGATTATATGTATTTCGAATTGGGTTTAGGTGTAGGCTAGGTATAAATGCGATACAGATTCATTTGTTTGAATTAATCATAATACGAGTGTCGGTTAATACGAAATTAGTAAGTATAACGCAATATTTGATTCAATTTCCATAACAAAAACAAGAATTTAGGTCCAAGAAATTCCAAATTGATAATCGGGTTGATGATAATGGGTCAGGATTTGGGTTACCAGATTTCTTGATGGGTTAACTTAGAAACTTGCATTCTAGCCCCTATAGATTGAGGGTGGAAGCATAATAGGGTAAAAGCTTGTTTAGGGTGATTATGGACATTACTTGAAAGTTATAATTATAGTTGAATTAATATATATAATAAAATAATACTAACTCGATAAAAGTGACGTTTATTAATTAAAATTTCCGAAAATGAAAACGGGTCAGGTATTTATATAAATTCGAAACCCGAGTTGTTACATACACATATATATATATATATATATATATATATATATATATATATATATATATATATATATATATATATGATTGATTTCTTTTGAGAACCACTTTGAGTTTTAAGAACTCGAAAGAACTCAACGTAACAATTTTTTTTTTTAATTTTTTTTACACATGTGTAATACGTAAGTGTAAGTGATGTACAAAAGATTACTGTATTTTTTTACAAACCGAATCGACTTTTTACACATGTGTAACTAACGCTTAAACTTGTGTAATTATCAAAAATACTTATTCTCTCTCCTGCTTCATTTTTTAATTGAATTTAATCTCAGCCACATATTTCATATCATTTAATTAAATGTGTGGTTCAAAATTGAGTTCTAAAAGTTCTTAAAACTCACCATGGTTCTCAAAATAACTCTCCCCTATATATATATATATATATATATATATATATGTAAAATAAAGAGAAAACCCTCAAAATAGCCTAGTTTGACCAAAAATTTCCAGAAATAATCCATGTTCTATAAAAATCCCCAAAATAGCCTAAAAACCCCCCATCGGACCCGAGGGAAACAATAACCGATCCGACAGAATTCGTGAACTTTTAAAATCGCGCCACATGTTATCATATTAATGGATGCCACAAAATTCTTAAAGAACCGTCGGGTCCGACGGAATTTTTAATGGGTCCAACGGAATTCTTCATCTTCTACCTCTCAAATCATAAACCTCCATAACCAACATCCATGTCTGATGGGTCATTTTGAGGATTTTTGTAGAACATTGAATATTTCTAGAAATTTTGGGTCAAACTAGCCTATTTTAGGGTTTTCCCAAAGATAAAGGGGCGAAAGTGTAAGTTATCTTAAAATTACCAAAAGTTGGGTAAAACATGAGGTGATAATAGTGCATGGGCGGGTGGGAGGGGCACTCAAAAGTAACCCCCCCCCCCCTCATCAGGTATTATTTGATGCATGATAACCCCCCACACATACCAGTTCGGTTAAGGACTTAGGGTTGAAACAATTACATTCGGGGTACTACTACTCATGAAACATAGTCATTTGAAAACGGTAAAATAGCCATTGGGAATTTAAATAAAAACAACAAAAATATTTTTAACAATTATATGCATCACATCACCAAAAGTTCAATCTATATTACCAAAATTTTACATCAAACAAACGACAATTATGATGATATCTTTTTCGTCGATAGAACCCTCCAATTTCTCTATGATATTGTCGAATAAGATAAAGACAAGGAAACACCTAAAAAAGATACACACCAGGTAATCACGAAAAAGGACACTAAATTCTAATTGAAGAGTATTTCATTGACAACCCAAAATATAATGAAGGGATGTTTTGAGCAAAGTATCATATGTCGATACCTTTGTTTTATAAATTGTAGGTGATATAGAACAATATATGAATGGTTTGAAGAGTGCGTAGACGTGAGGATGAAAAAGTGTTTTACGTCATTACATAAATGCACATGGGCCATTAAACAGCTCGTAACCAGCAATTAAAATGGACGAATACAATGAGTAGTTCTGCATGTCTTAAAGGACTTCACGTGAATGCCTGTACTTTTTTTTTGTAATGTCGTAATTCAGTTATGCAGATGGAGAGTTTTTACGTAGACCAACAAGACACGACATTGCGTTTTTGTATCAAGCACATGAGGAAAATCATCACCTTCCTCGGATGATGTGTGGCATTGACTGTGCTTTTAGTTTGGCGAATGTATACTAGCTAGTTGCAAGACCAATATAGGAGAGGTGGTCATCAATACATGACAATCGCGCTTGAAGTAGTGGCTTAAAATGATTGTGGTCTTCTTAATATTTCTCATTGAAGGGAATGCAACCGCTCCTAAATGTCCTTTCCATGTAAATTGATGAGAATACAAACACGGATACTATCTTTTTCTTGAACGACAACTTTCATTAAAATAAATATCAAGTCACTAGAAACCGACAACACACTCGATAATTACAATAAGAAAACAACTAACGGTACCAGTGAATAGGACTAACATGATAGGGAAACGAAACCGTATATCATGATATCCAGGAAAAAAAACGATGTAGACTGAAAGTGAGAAAAATAATCAAACCACTCAACAGGCAATTTAATATCTTATATATAAATTATATATACAAAATTAAAATCAAAAGTTACAATTGGATGATTTGGCTGATATTATTTTTAAACTTTTTTAGACGTACTATGTTCACATGCATTGACTTTAGGTGAGGCTTTTTTCTGGTTCAGAAGTCGAGTGTATCTCAATGTGATAATTTAATCAGTAGCCTAATTAAAAGATTAGTTAGAATTGATAAATTTGTTAATTAATTTATGTAATAACCCGTTTCAAGTCACAAGTCAACAGAAAATCAAAGTTTTTTTTTTTTACTAAAATGGGGATGAGAGAAATTTTATTTACTAAAATAGTTGATTTTAAAATTATTTACCAAATTAGATTTTTTTTCCTCTTTCTTTGATTTAATTAGCATTCTATATTTCATTTATTTTCAATTTTTTATTCAAATTATTCTCAATTCACTATCTTTCACATTTTCATTTTATGAAACAATATACAAAACATATTTATAAATCACTTTTCAAATATCTAACAATTTTTTAATATTTTTAAATCAAAGCATTTATCAATTTGGTTGCTCGGTGATATGTGTTCTATAGTCTTTAGTGATTCTATTCCTTTTATTTTTCAATCAAACTTTTCCTTATTTGAATCACTACGTATTATAATCAACCCATATTTTTTTAACGACACCAAATCGTTCATTCATATTCACACAATACTAGCAAGAACTTATAGCATAATGCACAACCTTAAATGGAATAAAAACTATCCCCCGATTAACACCCAATTACACCCTTACAACAAGTTAAAACTAAATGCATTTCACCTTTTCCACATTCACTCCGACCATTTTGCCCGGTTTTTAACCCATAAGAAGCTCATTGGGTTAATCTCACAAATTACACCACTTATTAACCCATAAGAAGCTCATTGGGTTAATCTCACAAATTACACCACTTATTAACCCATAAGAAGCTCATTGGTTTAATCTCCCCAATTACTCCACTTATAATCAAATCATATTAAACAACTAAATAAAACCATTTAAATAAAACTCTATAAAACAAAATAAACTATTTTTTTTCTTATTTGAAAGCCTTTCTGACAAAAACCATGACTACAAATATTAAGAGATGCTTCTTTTTTTCACATAATATAACTTTAATATGTTACACTTCTGAATTCTGGAAACTCAATCCAAGTTGCAATAGAAAGTGAATAAATGATTAGAAGCTACTGTTGGAATAATGAGTTTGGAAAATCCATTGAAACAGTGATTTGGAAAAGAAAGTTATAACATCGATCTATTGGTATTTTGGAAGGAGAGGGCCATAAATTAAGTGTTTTAAATTAAAAACAAAGAAAGAGAAAAAAAAAACTTAATTTGATAAATACTTTTAAAATCACCTATTTTTGTAAATAAAATTTCCTCTAGCCTTATTTTAGTAAAAAACACCAGAAAATCATGGTAAAACATAAATACAATATTTTCTCGTCATGGTTCCCTCCTTAAGATCTTCCTCACCTTTTCACATTCAGTTGTTAACAGAGTTTGAAACTCCCCTAGACATAAATCTAACACCTTGTCTCCACTAACTACTTTCTCTCTCTATATATGCATACAAATACAAACTGGTCTCTATATATGCATGCCAATCTTTTATATATAATATTCATCGTATTTTCATTCTTTGCAAAAAAAATGGATCTTCATCTAGGTCTTGCTCTTTCTTCATCTGCATCTTCTTGTTCTTCACGGTTCGATCCCAACCGTAATGCCGAGTACATCCATGAATCTAAGATCTCGGTTCATGATTCAAAAAAGAAAAGGCATGATGATGATGATGATGAAGTTCAGTCGAATTATGCCTTTGTTCATCAAAGGTAAAGAAAACAAATTTAATTTAATGAATTTTATGTTAGCTTCTTGTTAATGTTTTTGAATTTCATGGTATGTGCATGCTAAGGATTTAGAGAAAAAGAGGGCTTATTATTAGGTTACATTACTAGGTTATATTCTATTGTTAAAAGAATAGGTACATGCATATATATATTTATAGGGTTTTTAATTATGGCCTTTTCACTTAAAATTGGTTATATATAGAACGTCACTGTGTCTATATGTATGTTAATCAAAAGAAAATATGACACATGGTAATTCTTTTATTACGGTTAATCATAAGAAAGATATAATTAACACGTTCGCTTGTATTTTACGGTTTAATTATTTTAAACTTCAATAACTTTGTATAGGCAAATGTTTTATTGAGTTATTTTTATATATAGGAATGATGGTGGTGTAATCGGATGGCCACCGATGAAGTTATGTAGGAAGGAACTTTGCCACCAGAAAATGGGGACCGGTGGTGGTCAAAAGTCAAAGTCAAAGTCAAAGTCAACGTACGTTAAAGTCCACATGGAAGGTGTAGGAATTGCAAGAAAGGTTGACCTTAATCTACACCAATCCTACCAAACTCTTGTACTCACCTTGGCCAACATGTTTGATAAATGTAAGCTTTGAGTTCTAGAATACGTTGTTTTTCCTATTTGTTACAAATTCTGAACATGGAATTAGTTTATGTCAAAGAAGTTGATTTTAAGTTTTAAATTGGTTTAATTATGTTTAAAAGTGACAAATAAATAATTTTAATTTATAAAAATTTGTACTAAGAGTTTGACTTAGAAATTATGGCTGATTTGGACATTAATGTTTGGGAACTCAGGTTTTGAAGATGTGAAACTGACTTATCAAGACAAAGAAGGTGACTGGTTGCTCGCTGGTGATGTGCCTTGGGGGTAATATAGTCATTTACTCTATATTTAATTTCTGTTTCATGTTATTACAATTACAATGTTTTGAAACCTGATATATGTCGCATTGGTCGATGGTTGAACCAACCGATTTTTATGTTTTTCATGTTGAAACGGCCGACCAAACCATTTAATTTATGAAACATGTTTGATAAATTCATTTTTGGACAAGAGTTTTATTTGGACTCTTTATGTTTAAAGTTCTGTTTGTGTAATATATATTTACATGTTATTTAAATTGATTAAGGCATCATCTAGTTTTTTTACAAGTTAATTAGTAAAACATTGCGTTAATGTTTGTTTTTTTTTTCTTTTTTTTTTCCAATGTAGAAGATTTTTATGATAGATAATCTTATGATATTTTTATTTTATTTTTTTGTATTCTACAGATTGTTTATTAACACTGTTCAACATCTGAAGCTGCTAAGAAATAAGATAGATATTTGATCCAGCCTGCAGTTTTTGGAATGAACTATGAGAAAGATAAAAGGTGTGCACAAAGTATGTTTGAATTGGAATCACTACATAAAGTTTAAATGACATAAATGAAAGTTAGAAATAAATGAAGTTACTTTTTTATTAGATTTGAATTGCCTTCAACAACAAATATGAAAGTTAAGAGTTCCATTTGTCACATTGCGATAAACAAAATAGTTTGTAGTATGAGTTACCGAGTGCATAGTAGTTTGTATAATCAAAATCTAATTTACCATTAATTCAAAATGGAGTATATTATGCACCAACTTGTTTGCAATAAGTTAAATTTAACTTTTGATTTTAATTCTTTTATATACATTCCCAACTATTTACTCGATTATGATATATTTTTTTTCGTTTACATCAACTAGCATTAAAGGTTTTATTAATTTAATGTGAAATGAACATTTGCCTTTTCACTTTACAAATATATATATTAATTACAACACCGTTCCCTTAGGGCAGATTAGAATTAAAATCGTTGGTCTACATACTCCCCTTTCTTTGGCCGATATGCAACCCCTCGATCTCCAACTGACCCACAACTTGACCGTTGATCGGTTGCACAATGTACGGATAAAATTTTATAGAAAACTTCAAAGTTGACATGAAACATTACATACACACCAATATGCATTCAAGAATAATATAGGCTAAGGGGTAATTGAAATATGTTCAGAAAACAGTTTGATCACTCTAAAACTAATTTAGAAAATCCTACATCTTTTACACGTTCCCTTAAAACGTTGATAATATAGTTCAAATCTTATACAAATGAATCTAGGTATTAACTGTCTCCTGAAGACATCTTCCATATGAAGATGGTTCTCATTGTCAAATTAAGAAAGGGAAATATGTCTTAATCTTTTAAGAAAAGTCGTATTTGTAATTTGAACGTAAGCAACTCAGTCAATATTATAGCTATATGAAGAGGTAGGTCCCAGCAGAGCCCAGTTGGACCCGCAAGACTCACCTTGAAGAGGGACGTCTGCGCAAGGACCAACTGCTTCCGCAGGTGCCACCATGCTCAGAGATGAAGACCTTACGCGCAGTACGCCAGCTGTTCCCGCAGGGAAAGCCTCCCAATGGTGAAGTACCCCGCTTGTTCCCGCAGCTGTGGATACAAGCCATCAGGGAAGGCTACCCGCACTAATAGCAAGGCTACACGCACAAGGCACTAACTCGATACTTCAGTAGTCACCTGAAGGAATGAGCATGGCGGGAACACTCCCGCCCAAATGAGCCAGTCCGTATGCTTCTGGAAGATCTTTTGTACTATACCTGCCAAGGTATGGGCAAAATAGACGATCTGACCAAAACAGCCCATGAACCAATCACAGGGCGACAGCTCACCGACAACAGTACGAGGAGGAGCACCCTCTAGTACTGTTTGTCACTATTAGCCGCTGCCTACTCACCAACCCTCACTGAGGGACGTGCATAGCCTACAGTTGGTGGAACAGTGCATAGCCGGCAGTAAAGGAACAGTATACAGCCGGCCTTGTCACTATCGGCCGCAGCCTATCCACCAACCAGCATGGCTTGTGCGTAACCCACTGTTGGTAGAACAGGAATACTATTCAGCCGGCTGTACCTTCTTGGAAACCTACCTTCGGCTATAAATACTCCAACACCTTGGAATGGTAAGGACATTGTCTGATATCGCATTATCTTATCTTCCCTAGCAATCTCTTAATATACACTTATATTCAGAGCAATCTAGTCTGATTCTCACGCCGGAGGGTGGTCACAAGGAGGAATCCCCCCCTTCTTAGTGACGAGCTTACGGTCTGTTTTGCAGGTCACCTGAAGAACAACTTTCTTTGCTGGACCTCATCCTAGTGGGAAACATCTATTTAACCCCCAGATTATCCGTAATCTGCCCGGGGTCGATTAGTGTTTCTTCATTGGCGCCATCCGTGCATAAAAGCTAGAACTAATTCTTAGTTTTTTTCAAAATTTCTGAAGAAATGGTTAACGTTACTCCGGTCCCAAAGCTAGTAAGTGACCAAGAAACCCCGGTAACCACAACCCCAGCAACTGGGGGAACACCGGCGGTTATACAAATTTTACGAACACTACCCCGGTTACCCAAGCCGGGACAACTGCAGTAAACAATATTTCACTGGGGTTCACTGATGCCCAGTTGGAGAAACGGACGAGGGTCCCTCGCCAAACACTCGATCAAGTTAAGGCGTGGGCCGAAACACGTCAGAAAGAGTTCCAAGCTGAGTTGGATGAACGTTTGCGTTCACTTCAACAGGCTGACGAATTCGGCAGTACTCGCCAACATCTCAACATGAACAGTGAGTGCGAGTACTCGGACGATGAGCGGGAAGAATCCGATACCGACGCAAACCCTCGCCATAAGGCAAAAGGGAAGCGTAAGGAAATGGACTTCCAACCGACAAGGAATTTTGGAGAAACCTTTAAACCAACGAACGCGGGGAGAAACCCACGTGACTTCTCCAAAACCTTTAGACCAACTGCTGCAAATGCAGGAAAGTCCAAGTTTGCAAGGGACATTGCGGAAGCAATCGCCCCGAGAAGTGCCAAACAAATGTCCAACATCGGCACTTACGATGGTCTATCCGACCCAGACGACCACTTGAACAGATTCATTGCGGGGGCAACCGTCAGTAACTGGACGGAACCCACGTGGTGTTATATGTTCCAGATGACTCTGGTTGGAGCGGCCAGGGCATGGTTCGATCGTTTACCGGTCC
Source organism: Bidens hawaiensis (assembly GCF_021521415.1). NCBI lineage: Eukaryota > Viridiplantae > Streptophyta > Magnoliopsida > Asterales > Asteraceae > Bidens > Bidens hawaiensis. The sequence continues at coordinate 13,910 of NW_027496204.1, forward strand.
ACCACATCTATGATTGGGCGGACTTTCAGAACAAGTTCAGCCAACACTTCAGCCAACAGAGGAAATATACTGAAGAACAGTGGACGATCCTCAACTGCGTTAGAGAGGAGGATGAATCTTTACTAGACTTCATCACTCGCTTCAACTCCAAAAAGCTGAGTCTGGGCAACATAAGTGAAGATCTTGTTCGCGCCGCTTTCATCCAGGGCGCCGAATACCCAGAGCTTATCCGCACGTTGACGGGTAAGGACGGCATGCCATCCACATGGGATGCCATCATGACAGCGGCCAAGCGCTTTGCCGAGACAGAGAAGCAACTGGGTAGGGATCTTCCCCAGAGTACACACCTCTACACGCAGAGGACCAGAGAAAACAATGTTCGGATCGCCCGGCAGAACAAAAAGAGGAAGCTAGGTATTTGGCAGTCAAGGGTAAACTTTGACACCTCATCCAGCTCTCGCCCTCTTGTTGGCGGAAGGGATAACACACACCCTTCAAGCCGAAAACACCGGTGGATGCCACTCACCAAAAGCGTCACGGAGATATTTGCCACCGAAAAACTACCATGGCCAAAAGCTCCAATGATCCGGCAGTGACCTAATGCGGATCAAAGCAAATCCTGTGACTTCCACGGGACAAAGGGTCATAGTACGGAGGAGTGTACATCCTTGAAGGATATTGTTGAAACATTCGTCAAGGATGGAAGACTTGCACACCTTGTGGCATCAATCAAGATGGGAGGAAGGAATGATAACCGGTACAGAGGCAACGGATGAAAGCCCGTTGACATCAGCATCAACATGGTTCATGGCAACATCAGAGGAAGAAAAAGGCGAGCGACAGAACCATGCGCGTGGAAGGAAGCTGTAGTGCGCTTCCCGCGAGTGCCAGGAGGACCCAGCAAAGAAGGCCCTATCGTCATCAAAAGCCAGCTGGGGCACTACATCACTTCTCGCACTCTTGCTGACAACGGCGCCTCGTCAACGGTGATGTACAGGCAGTTCTTCGACAAGCTAGATAACGAAGACAAGGAACGCCTGGAAACGGTCTACGCCTCGATGAAAGGGTTCGACGGCAGCACAAACACCCCCCTGGGTATCCTATCTTTCCCCGTCACTCTTACGGACGGGAATCACTCACGCACAGAAGATGTGGATTTTGTCGTGATGAGGAAGCCACACCACACATACGACATTCTCTTCGGAAGAGACGGGATGGCAAGATTCAACGCCGTGGTATCTTCAGTCCACGGCATGATGGGATGGCCAACAGCTGAGGGTGTAGCGATGATCACCAGCATTCCCCAGGTATGCATCGCATCTGTCTCATCTAAACCCAAACCAAAGATGGCTAAACCAACCATCACCGAACCGGAAAAATGGGCCTTCAATGGCAAATACCCTGACCAGGCCGTTACCATTGGCCCAACAGTTGTTGATCCCACGCGCACCTTACTCAAACGCTTACTACAGAAAAACGCTGACATCTTCGCGTGGACACCAGCTGACATGACTGGCGTACCCCGAAGTAAGGCAGAGCATAAGCTCAAGTGCGACCCGGCTGTTACGCCAGTCGTACAAAAGCGCAGAGTAATGGGGCCAGAACAAACTAACGCGTGTAGAACCCAAGTCAAGGAACTCCTTGACGCAGGCATCGTACGCGTTAGCAGATATCAAACATGGGTTGCGAATCCCGTTATGGTACCGAAGAATAACAAACAATGGCGCATGTGCATAGATTTCAAGGACTTAAACAAAGCATGCCCCAAAGATTGTTATCCGTTACCCGAAATTGATCTTAAGGTGGATTCGTTAGCACCGTTTCGCCTTAAATGCTTCCTGGATGCGTATAAGGGGTACCATCAAATCCACATGGCCATTGATGATCAGGACAAAACCGCTTTTCGGACGCCCGATGGCACATTTTGTTATCAAATGATGCCATTTGGACTTAAGAACGCCGGGTCCACATACCAACGCCTGATGGACAACCAGTTTCATGCCCAAATTGGGAGGAACTTGGAAGTCTACATGGATGACTTGGTCATCAAAAGCCCTGACGCAGAAGCGATGTTGAAAGACATCGAAAAAACTTTCAACACGCTCAGGAAGATAAACATGAAGCTCAACCCAAGCAAGTGTGCCTTTGGAATGGAAGAAGGGAAGTTCTTGGGGGTCATCGTCACTAAAGATGGCTTCAGAGCGAACCCTGAAAAGGTTGAAGCCATTATCAAAATGGAATCACCTACTACCATCAAACAGGCTCAGACACTGAATGGACGACTAGTCGCACTTAATCGCTTTTTGGCAAACCACGCGGATAAGTCGTTTCCTTTCGTGTCAACGTTGAGAAACTGTTTAAAGAAAACGCACTTCCGCTGGACACCAGAAGCGGAAGCAGCTTTTCAGGAGATTCGGTCACGCTTGATCGAACTCCCAACGCTCACAGCACCAAAAGCGGGGGAGGAGTTAATCCTATACCTTTCCGCAACAGATAGAGCAACCGGGGCGGTCCTGCTAGTTGAACGGAAAGGCATCCAGATGCCAATCTATTATGTCAGCCGTATCCTAACAGACGTAGAAACCCGGTACTCTACCCTCGAAAAATTAGTCTTAGCACTTATACACGCTTCACGCAGGTTAAGACGATATTTCCAGGGCCACCCAATCACCATTCTCTCCAACTTCAAACTTGCAAACGTTCTACGCAAACCCGAGTTATCGGGACGCCTAGCCAAATGGGCAATTGAGTTGGGGGAATACGCGATAAAGTATAAGCCAAGACCAGCCATAAAAGGCCAGGTTTTGGCCGACTTTATTGCGGAAGTGCCTGCATCGCGGGAAAAAGAGTGTCAGGAAGAGGCTCAACCCTCTCCAGCACAGGACATCAATGATGTCTGGCGACTCTACACTGATGGAGCAGCCAGTAACGAGGGTTCAGGCGCAGGGCTGAAACTAACCAACCCAGCAGGCCAAGAATACACTTACGCTATTCGACTGGATTTTCCAAGTACGAATAACGAAGCCGAGTATGAAGCATTCTTGGCCGGGCTGAGAATTGCGCGTAAGATGGGAGTGAAACACTTGGAAGCCCACGTAGATTCCATGTTAGTAGCCAACCAAATCAACGGGACGTACACGGCCGTGAACGACACAATGGCCCTGTACCTCGCACAAGCAAAAACCCTTATGCGCGATTTTAACGATTGCAAAGTCATACACGTCAAGCGTAGTGAAAACAAATCTGCGGATGCGTTAAGCAAGCTTGCATCATTAGCCTTCACCCACTTGGGAAAGGACATCCGCATTGAACTCCTCGAGGCACCTTCAGTCCCGCACAGGGAAATTTGTGTCATCCAAACCGGCACAGAAACGTGGATGACACCAATAATAAATTACCTTACGGCAGGTACACTACCAGAGTCAAAAACACAGGCAAGAAAACTACGCTGTAAAGCACTGAATTATCAACTCATCGATGACATCCTTTACAGACGTAACTTTCTTGCCCCACTCTTAAGATGTGTGGACAACCAAGATGCTAACTACCTCCTAAGGGAAGTACACGAAGGCATCTTTGGAGTACACGCAGGTCCACGCGCTGTTGTAGCTAAGCTAAACAACGCGGGATACTTTTGGCCGGGGATGCATACGGATGCGCTGGCATACATCAGAAAGTGCAGGTCTTGTCAGCTCTACGCACCCAACACGCATCGCCCGAAGAATGAACTTGTTCCAGTCACCTCTTCATGGCCATTTCAGAAGTGGGCCATCGATGTGACAGGCTCATTTCCTACAGCAGCAGGAAATGTTCAGTTCCTAGTGGTAGCCATCGACTACTTCACCAAGTGGATAGAAGCAAAACCCTTAGCCCAAACAACCGCGAAACATATCAAAAAATTTATTTGGGAATTTATTATTTGTCGTTTTGGACTTCCACAGAATTTGGTGAGCGATAACGGCACCAACTTTGCTGACAAGAAGCTACAAAAGTGGCTGGAAGAACTTCAAATCACCCACACTTTTACCTCAGTGGCGCACCCGCAGGGTAATGGTGAGGTAGAAAGAGCAAATAAGAGCATCGTCGAAGGCATAAAGAAAAGACTCTTGGAACAAAGATCCGGCTGGGTGGACGAGCTTCCGCACGTCCTTTGGGCAAACAGAACGCTAAAAAAGGCCAGTACGAGAGAAACCCCGTTCAGTCTCACTTATGGCACTGAAGCCATGGTCCCGGTCGAAATTGGTTTACCCTCACCAAAGGTCTTGATTCAGCCAGAAGACAATAATGCGGAAAGACGGTTAGACCTTATGCTAACCGAGGAACGCAGAGACTTAGCCGCAGTGCGTGAAGAGAACTACAAGCGACAAATGCAAAAGTACTACAACACGCGGGTAAAACTCTGCAACTTCAATGTAGGAGACTACATACTGCGTAACAACGAGGCTTCGAACCAACAACGCCCAGGAAAACTGGCCCCGGTCTGGGAAGGGCCATATATTATCAAAGAAGTTCTGGGAAAGGGCGCGTACTGGCTCGAAAGGCTCGATGGCACTCCCATCCCAAGAACATGGAATGGAGCTCAATTACGCAAATGTTACATGTAGATCAATTCCAAACTTGTAAAGAAAAGGCCTAGAGCCACTTCTAATGGAAATGATTCTCCTTTCACAATGTGTTGATAGCCTTACCTTTATACTTATGAACTTCCCACACTGATGTGCCGGTATTCACCGCATAAATATGGGAAGAAGTAAGTCGTTACGTGTGGAAGGCGGCAAAACCCGCATAAACACAAAGCGGTAAAAATTTCAAAAGAAAAGATGAGGAAAACCTCCACGCAGGTCAGATGTAGGCAAAGTTTAGCCATCCTACTAAGTGCAAGTGACGGTCTTACCCGCACAATCACGAACGAGGAAGCAAAACTTCAACCTATTATCTACCACGTTCAAAGGTTAACTTATTCTAAACACTTAGAAAATTTCAAAGGAAAAGACGATGAAAACTTCCACGCAGGTCAGATATAAGTAAAGTTAAGCCATCTTACTAAGTGTAAGTGACGGTCATACCCGCACAATCATGAAAGAGGAAACGAAACATAAACTTATAATCTGCCACGTTAAAAAGTTAACTTATCTAAGTACTAAAGAAATTGCTAAGTTAAAAAAAAAACAAGGCAAGGAATTAGCACATAACCTTTATTCCATCAAAGTTCAAATATTACAAAGATTGCTGGGTGCATACCCGCATACAAAAGAAGCTATACAAAAATAAAAATCTACTCTAATGGTGGAAAGGGATCTTCAGGATCAAGCTTCAGGACCACTTCCACTTGGACCCGCACCATCAGTAGAGCGTGGTGGTTCAAGGAAAGCTTTAAGGATAGCTAGCCCATCATCAGCAGAAGCAACTTCGTTCACCTTCTCCACCACCGGATGCGGGAAGGGGGCATACTGGTTCACTGCTTGGTCATAAACAGCTTCAGTACCCACATCATACAAAGGGAAGTTGGAAGGCGGGATGCCTTTCTCAACGAACCCTAGACCAAGCAGGAAGCCGGACTTTTCCCCATCCTCATGAGAAGCGCTGAGGGCTGCGCTCATGGCATCGTCGTATGATGTGTCCGTGAAGACTCGATGCACAACCTACAAGAAAAAATACAAGTGTCAGAACCTTTTCTATGTGCAAAGAAAAGTGTAAAGATATGAAATTACGCATACATGAGACAACGCTTCTCGAAGAAGCCATTCCTTGGTAAACAGAGCTTCCTGGAGGGCAGCTTGAGCTTGGTTACGGGCGCGTTCGGCTTCACTTTTGTTGAGGTTGGCAAGCAACACTTCTGTAGCCGCAGCCTCTTCAACGCCCTTTAGCTTCCGCTCAGTGTGGTCAAGCACCCCCCTCTGGTCCAAGATCTCTTGGAGCTTCTTGGCGTCTTCCATCGCCAAGGCATCATGAGCCTGTTGGAGCGTCTCTAGTTTGGCTTTAAGTTCCTCATTCTCGAGGCGTAGAGGCTCAGCAACAGCTTCAGCCTTGGTGGCCCTTTCAGTTGCGTTCCGAGCAGTTTCCTTAGCCAGCCGAAGCTGTTCGTTAACAGCTTGGGCAGCCTTGGAACGGGCCTCGAGACGGGCCTGAACTTCAACTTCAAGGGCCTTGAAGGCCTTCTCCTTCTCCGCAGCAACGGCGGAGAGCCTTCTATTCTCCTCCCGGACAGCCCGCGCCTGAGCTACTTCTTGGATACGAGCTGCTTTTAACTTGTCGTTTTCACGACAAAGCAGCTCGACACGCGGCTGCATCCGGGCCAGGAGAACCCGAAGCTCATTGGTTAGCCTACCCTCCTGGTAGCTAGCCATGGCTTCCCCCAACGCACCACTGGGAGCTGCGTGACGAGCCCACTCCACGCACTCCACAGGCGTGCGAAGGGTTGTTCCTCGGCGGATGTTCCATCGTGGAACATACACTTCATTGGAATCCGACACTGCAAAAAACAAAAAGCAGTTAGGAAAAGATGATATAAAAAAAAAAGGCCAAAAGAACCCTACGCACCTGTAGGGTCGACAACAGGCCGATAGCCGCTAAACCCATCACCTGAACCCAAGGGAAATCCATCCAAGAGGTCAGGCAGATGGGAAGGAGGCAGAGGTTGGCGAGAAGCCCCAAGCATACCTGAAGGATCGGCCGTAGCTGCCGACGTCGGAGGAGGCATGGAGGCCGCCGCGGTAGAAACCAACGGAGGTGAACTCACCGGAGGTGAACTCGCAACCGTGGTCGCCGCTACGGAAGTACCCGCAGAAATAGCCACCGCCGGCTCAGTAACAGATTCAGTAAATATGGCACTGACAGCCGGCGGAGATGTCATCGCAGTTGGAACAGTTGGCTCAACTGGGTGAGCAACTGAACCAACTGAAGCAGGCGCAACCGCCTGGGTCATCGCCTCAGGTAGGTTGACCAAACCTACCGTCATGGGTCCGGATGTGCTCCTCCCCGCTCCACGCTGGAATGCGGTAGCATCCACGCCTGCACAAAGAATATATAAGTACAATGGCGAAAAGATATGAAAAAAAGTAAAGTTTGTACTTACGGGTTTTCTTGAGCCTAAAAGTGCGAAAAGGCGGGGACGAACCCGATGGAGCCGGCCTCTTCACGCCGCTCACCGTCGTTGTCCTGGGCTGCTTGGAGGTGACGGTAGTCTCAGCCTCCGGAGCAGTGGTCTTATCACCACCAGGGTTCCCCGCCACCTCCTCGCTCTCGGTCTCCGAATCAGACCGAGGCACCGGATCGGCAGTGGAGGCAACCTTCGCCTTCCCCTTCCCGCCAGCAACCTTCTTCTTCCGCACCAACGGAGGACCATCTGCGGATTCCTCATCAGAAGATGACAAAATTAGAGGAATTCCAGCAGAGGTTTCAGCATTGAGAGGTCGAGGGTTGAATAACGCCTTACCTGGCCGCGCGGCGCTCAGAATAGGGTGGCCTGGCGGGTAGACCTCCACAAACCGATCCCTCGTTTGCTCCAAGATGGGCAACTCGTTCTCATCGAGAGCACGAGTACCCATCCGAGCGGGACCATCACTCTCCCGCGGCTGCAGGAGAGACTGCAAATCGTTTCCCTCTGAAAATAAACAGGAAAGAAGTTAGAAGAAATTCTAAATCAACAAAAAGAAATGAAGCATACCGTAAGGGACAGAGTTCAAACCGTATTCAAGGACGATCGGGATCTTTTGCGCCTCCGCATCCTTCCACACCCGGCTCATCCCGAGCATCACCATCCCGGACTCCGCAAAGCGGTAAACCGGAGATTGGACTCGGGAAATCTTTGAGAACCATTCCGCCTCCTGGTAGTTGGAGGCGTGAAGGCTGGGGAGTGCTTGCCCATTCTTGAACTTCATGGCAAGGGGGATGGCGCAAGCGGAGATATAAAAGAACTCCCGCTTCCATGAACGAAGACTGCGCTCGGTTGCGCAAATCTTCAAACCCTTGATCCGGGTTATCAGAGTATACCACCCCTGGATGCACCTCCAAGAATAGAAGGTCATCAGGTGGTCGACGAAGGGCTCAACGCCCAGAATCCGGCACACCCACTCGAAGTGGCGAATCTTCGCGATCGCCATCGGGTGTACCTCGGTCAGGTGTACACCGTGCCTCTCCAGAACACGGTACACAAACTTCGTCAAGGGGAACCTAAGATTCCCATAGATAAAGAATGCGGCATATACCCCGATCTTGCCTCTGGGGCATCATACACCGTCTGGTGAGGTTCAGGAAACTCAGGCTCGAAAGACTCGAGCATGAACTTCCTGACGATGTACTGACATAGATCGACAGGCAGAGCACACTGGCACTCGCCAGCAGTACTCTTGTCATCCTTGTCGGACGTGGATGACGGGTTCTCGGCGTACACTCCAGCCTCCTCGGCTGTAGCCTCAAGATCGTGAGCAGAAGACATCTTGCAGGTATGAAAGAAGAGAACGATTTCAAGAGAATGCTCGACTGAAAAGGTGAGTATTCACCGGAAATCGTTTAGAAGATGAAGAGAAAAGTGAGTGTGGATTACAAAGGACCCTCTCCCCCTTTATATACTAATCGCAATCAATGCGATGAATTTAATGCGGAAGAGAGAGAAATCGCAGGTGCAATGAAACTATGACACGTGGCAAAGAGCAAGCTGGCAACAGCTGTTGAAAGGACGCGTGCCATTAATTTCGCGGCCACGCGCCCGAAAAATCGCGCCCACGCGCCTGAAAAAGCGTCTGGAATGACCATGTACTGTCACGTCGCCATAACTTCCTGCACGTCCTGACACAGTCAGAAGAACCGTCGGACGACGTTTCAACAGTTTGGACTGTTCTTATCCTTTCACCAACTCTTCGAATTTCAAAATTTCAAAAAGATTTAAAAGTAAGCGGGAAAATACCCCTTACCTTGGCAACCAAGAAACTATAAGACAGGTGCGAGTACAGTGTTAAGGCAAACCCTTCACATACTTAGCACCTGCAGGGAATTGAAGCCAAGAATACCTCGGCGACCAAGTAACTATAAGACGGGTGCGGGTACAGTGTTAAGGCAAAACCCTTCACATACTTAGCACCCACAGGGAATTGACGCCAGGAATACCTTGGAAGTAAAGTAACTGTAAGACGAGTGCGGGTACAGTGTCAAGGAAAAACCCTTCACATACCTAGCGCTCCGCAGGGAATTGAAACCAAGAAGGATCTTCTGGGCCATGCTTGCGGAAACGGGAATAACATCCCCGCATAGCGGGAACGTCGAGAACTATATTATTTGAAACTCCAAGATGGAATTGGTGGTTTTAACATAATTGATCACTATGTTCAAAACTACCAAAACCTCATGGAGAATCCACACAAGTGGGACTTGACGCTCCTAACTTGCGAGGAGGTTACAGACCTACCCGCATCATACCCAAAGATCAAGCAGAAAAGTCGGGAATTTCTGCGTGGCATTAGGAAAACCGCGGGAGGAATCCCCACGGAAAACCTTAAAACTAAAAACCCTTTTCAAAACCCCTTGCTAAAGTCCAAAAGTTCACCTCACTTATTAGTAATTCATGAGAAGAACATTGGACTGGGGGGACTTAAAGAGGTAGGTCCCAGCAGAGCCCAGTTGGACCCGCAAGACTCACCTTGAAGAGGGACGTCTGCGCAAGGACCAACTGCTTCCGCAGGACCCACCATGCTCAGAGATGAAGACCTTACGCGCAGTACGCCAGCTGTTCCCGCAGGGAAAGCCTCCCAATGGTGAAGTACCCCGCTTGTTCCCGCAGCTGCGGATACAAGCCATCAGGGAAGGCTACCCGCACTAATAGCAAGGCTACACGCACAAGGTACTAACTCGATACTTCAGTAGTCACCTGAAGGAATGAGCATGGCGGGAACACTCCCGCCCAAATGAGCCAGTCCGTATGCTTCTGGAAGATCTTTTGTACTATACCTGCCAAGGTATGGGCAAAATAGACGATCTGACCAAAACAGCCCATGAACCAATCACAGGGCGACAGCTCACCGACAACAGTACGAGGAGGAGCACCCTCTAGTACTGTTTGTCACTATTAGCCGCTGCCTACTCACCAACCCTCACTGAGGGACGTGCATAGCCTACAGTTGGTGGAACAGTGCATAGCCGGCAGTAAAGGAACAGTATACAGCCGGCCTTGTCACTATCGGCCGCAGCCTATCCACCAACCAGCATGGCTTGTGCGTAACCCACTGTTGGTAGAACAGGAATACTATTTAGCCGGCTGTACCTTCTTGGAAACCTACCTTCGGCTATAAATACTCCAACACCTTGGAATGGTAAGGACATTATCTGATATCGCATTATCTTATCTTCCCTAGCAATATCTTAATATACACTTATATTCAGAGCAATCTAGTCTGATTCTCACGCCGGAGGGTGGTCACAAGGAGGAATCCCCCCTTCTCAGTGACGAGCTTACGGTCTGTTTTGCAGGTCACCTGAAGAACAACTTTCTTTGCTGGACCTCATCCTCGTGGGAAACATCTATTTAACCCCCAGATTATCCGTAATCTGCCCGGGGTCGATTAGTGTTTCTTCACTATATGTATTTGGATGAAATAATTGATACGGGTAATACAAATTCCATATGCTTACGATTTAAAGAGATTATAATATTTAGCAATAAACATATACTAAATAAATATGTGTATACATATACATCTTTGGAATGAAATCAATACATACTATTATAGTGATATTTAGTATGTAGAGACAAAATACAAATAAGATGTAAATGTATATAATTTGTTTCATTCAAACAAGTATATGGTTAACAAATCATCCAATGAAAACTTATAACGCCTTTTAGATTATTAACATTCGATAGGAAACATAAACAAACGGCTAAACAACACTAAATACTTTTAATAGGCTAATGGAATGACAAATTAGGTACCCATTTTCATCTCATAATAATGTTTCCGATTTTATTGAGCATCTTACGACTAAATTTTTTGTTACACGAGACACGCTTTTATAATATCCTACGGGCAAATTGTACTAGTCATTTACAAATCTCATACATAAATTCCAATAAATATTTTTGAAATTTATATCCTAAATGGGTTATTTTCACCTTTATTTGTTACTCAAGTCTTCTTCAAAGTACACAGTAATTGATTAACATGTTGCAAAAAGTTAATACATGTAGGAAAATTAATAGATTGCTTTTATCTCCGTATATCATGTTTTCATGTTCTCAAACGTAAGACCACAAAGAGACATGTTATAATTAACCTAACTTTTCCTAGGCAACGATTGTCCACTTATGTGAATCTTTACTTTACCAAATTGAAGCTTTTATAATTAAATCATCATTATTTATTAAAGGATTAAATAGCAAATCCTTTTTAATGTATTTTCCATTTTAGCCCATTATCCAACCTAAATTATTCCTAAGGACGGGAACTAAAGATTATTTGATAATTGAATAGACCAAACTCAAGGGTTATACGAGAAGCGTAATTCCAACCGGATTATTTAAATAATTGCACATCATATTTATTATAAAGTTGAGAAGCGTAATCCCAACTGGTTTATTTTACACTCATCACTCTAAAACCTAGTACCAAATATAAGTAACAACAATGTAACATACACTTATATACATTACCTTTCTGTACACTATAAATATCCTCTCTTAAGGTGACGAGTCGGTCAGCATGTCATTGTCCTATACAGAGAAGAAGTTGGAAGCCCCTCTTTTGGTCTCCATATGATGTGGTCCAGTTTGCTACCAAAGTCCTTGTAAAACTGTCATAATAAAGAACTTTAATTTATTTGCATTTTCTCCTAAAATTTGTTTCAAAAATAATATTATAAGATTATGATACCTTGTGGTATTCGAGAGTATCTCCAGCAGCCTTCCTAACATCAACCATGAAAAGCGATGGTGCCACTTCATAGACCTTCATTAAAAAAGTTTAACATGTGTTAGGATCGATAATCAGTGTGTGTGTGTGTGTGTGTCAACCTCCAAAACAACAGCAAATTGTCCAGCCCGGTTCATAGATGCGCCCTCGAGTCGAGTCTGCACAACATAACAAGTATACTTTATCTAGTTTGTTGAATAAGCATGGTTATAGAGAACTAAAGGACAAGGGCTTCGGTTCTTGAAGTTACAAGAATGGTTTTTTAAGTTGTTAGGTAAATTGCCCAAATAAATGAAAACTTTTACTATATACAAGAATTCATATGTACCTTGTAGCCACGTGTAAAGACCTTGAAACCCAATAATTCTGCAGCCCTAGAAATCGCTGAAATAATATCTTTAGCTGGCTTGCGGGAAACAAAACGAGTTTGTCGTTTTACATGATCCTATAACAGAAGAAGACCAAACAATTATACATAACCTAAAAACGCTATGCCATAAGTTACAACCATATAATCCAAATTTTTCAAAGTTACATTTAAGTCGCACAAAAAATTACAAAACATGCCCCTCCACTTTAATTAAACCTACAGCTATTTATGCATAAGTTACAAGCACATAATGCAAGTTGTTCAAAGTTACATTTTAGGCCCCCTTAAAATTACAAAACACACCCATCCACTTTAATTAGGCCTACCATTTAACCCTGGAATTTTACAAATGTTTTTATCTTTTTGTTTTGGCAAATCATTGGTTGACAACTGACAAGTGTCCTATTATAAGCTTTTCCTATTTTTGTTTTTGTTTTTTATTTATTTTTCGTTTATACTTTTAACATATAATGTTTTATAAAATTCCGAATATACCGTTGCAACGTGCTTATTTTTATCCATGTTTTGATGTAAGTTTTGTTTAAAACGGAGTTCGTGTGATAATGTACAAGTCTCTACGCACTTATGCACACATCGTTGAGCTGTATACATAGTCGCAACGCAGCGGGGTGAGTTCACATAAGGGTTTTGATTTTATTTTGTGAAGTTTTGGGTACGTTAGTTTTTTCGTAGTTTAGCTCGCCGCAACGCGCGCAGATTTAATACTAGTTCACGTACATTTACAAAGTAAAAGTCATTGATTTGGATATGTAACAGCAAACAGAAAGTGTAGAGATACCTGACGCCTATCAAACAAGGCAGATAAATTTAGTCCTTGAGAAAGGGTAATCATCTCAAATGCATTCATTGTTAAAGGAGCAACTTTCTCCTCGGATCGTTCCGTTACGTATTGATCCTACAAAGTCATGACCACCAAAAACTATATGTTTACTTGTCGAACAGTTTTAGATCATAATACAAGAAAGCGCATCAATGAGCTTGCGGTAATTGCAGTCTGCTTATATAATCTATGAGTAAGATATTTAAGAAATACCAAAAAAGATAACAACCTGAATGTCATCGAACACAGCACAGACATCATCCAAACTCACATCATATTCCTCTCCCTGCCTGGTCGATACATAGTTCATTTGGAACCACGGATGCTCCCTTATCCCATCAATTGTAATACGCTGCATTAATAATCTTTATGAGAAACATGAAACAAACTTCATGTTCGCAATCCAACATGACAATTTACAGATGGCTAAAAAAAGTAACAGTTAAAAACGTATGCTCACAGTTTCAGGGTTGGGATCCAGTAACTTGTCTAATAGTGACTTTGCACCAGAAGGAAACCAGAACGGATATGAGAAATCAGCAGCACTGACCTATGCATTACTTAGAATAATAATGAATCATCAAACATATAATCATTTGATATACATTAATACATGTTTACAGAAGTCATTTACAGATAACAGCTAACCTTTCTATACAAAGTAGGAAGATCTGACTCCTCAAATGGAAGGTATCCGGTCAACAAGACATAAAGGATGACTCCACATGACCAGATATCAGCAGCAGCACCATCATATCCACGCTTCTTTAAAACCTAAAACCATAGAAATTTGATGCCGACAAGGCGACAACCAAAAAATAATTTCAAAGACACTACAACAATATCTTATGACAATTTGAACTTCAACAAGCACACAATTTGAACTTCAACAAGCACCGATAAATTAAGAAACCAAATCTTTGAAATGATAGACATGAGATACATGATATCTCATTTTATTTCCCAGACCAATGGGAATTATGAGAAGGTTATCAACTAGAAAACGATGCCCTTTTAGTATAATCCAAAGAAGTTTCTTATACCGACATTAAATAATTACAAACTGAAGTTGAAGCAACCACTAATTTTGGCCTGGTTCAACTTTATGTGGATAATTTATCTCCATTAGGTATTTATTGCAGAAGCTGGACTAAGCAAATAAAGGAGGCATTATCTCATTAAATGATGAATGGGTTTTCTTCAAGTCGACGTACCTCTGGTGCAATATAATTTGGGGTCCCACAAGTGGTGTAAAGAAGCTCAACACCCTGCATAATAGTTTAAATTAAATACAATAGCACCAAGAATGCTGTTAGCAGAGGAAAAAAACAGACTTACTTCATATGGTAGTGCACTGAGCCCAAAATCAGAAACCTTAAGCCGTTCTCTAGAATCAAGGAGGAGATTTTCAGGCTATATATTACAAGAATACCGTTAGCATATGGAAATGAACATTCTAAATGAATTCACGCACCTTAAATGATTCATTTATGTCTTAGAACTTCATATTTTACCTTTAAATCCCTATGGTATACACCCTTTGAGTGACAATGTGCAACTGCATCAATAAGCTGTTGAAAGTATCCTCTAGCTTCATTCTCTGAGAGCTTTTTCTTGTGAATGAAGCTAGAGGATACTTTCAACAGCTTATGATAGATCAGTGACAGATTGTCAACACACACTTTGAGTGACAATGTGCAACTGCATCAATAATGTAAGTGTGTGTTGACAATCTGTCACTGATCTATCATAAGTATTAAGTAAACCTTACAATTCTGTCAAAAAGCTCTCCTCCAGTGACAAACTCGAGTATTATATATACCTTTGTATGGCTCGACAAAACCTAACAGAAAGAAAGGCTTATGTCAGTAAAAAACTTTTTATCAGTATAAAAGTATATATCTTGAAGATTTCTATTATACCTCATGAAGTCTCACGATATTGGGATGTCTCACTATCTTCATTATTGATATCTCTCTTTTAATCTGCAAATTAACTCAATAACTGAATAACTAATAAGCTACCGAAATAGTAGAAAATAAAAACTGAAAGCTCATAGGTATATAATTATAATCTTTATGATAATGATGATCAAATTTTCCTACAAACTAAAAGCCGAAAAAACCATCATTCATCGAAAAAAATAGGGTTTAATCGAGGACTGCAAGTGAAACTCGAACCTGATCCACCATTTTATGCTTGAGAATTGTGCTTTTAGCCAGGACTTTAACCGCAACCGCCTCACCGGTCTCCGTATTCTTGGCAAATTTGACCTTCGCAAACGTACCCTCGCCAATCGTCAGGCCAATCTCGTACTTGCCGACCTTCTTCGTCACTCTCTTCATCGCTTCTCCTCGAGACTCAAACAGCATAAAGCATCCGCAATTCCTCTAAACAACTAAAAAACAGCAAATCATCCATCAATTACAAGTGCCAGAAATGATCATTCTGATTCCATTACAGGCAACAGTTGTATAGTAACAAGCACTAGAGTTTAGAACCACACGCTGCTATTTATCGACATCAAGAATCAGAATCTAGACCTAATTGAAAACTACTTTCCAGCATATAACCAATTACTGCTACCTCTGAATGGAAGGAATAATAAAAAGTGAAATTACGATTTCAATGTCAAATTCGACCTAATTAATAAAGTAATAATAATAAGTAGGTCTAAAACAAACATATATAATACAACTGAATGTAACTAACATGGAATGGAATAATAACAATAAGCGGTGATCGGGTTCTTCGAGTACGCAACCTTACTTACACCGGGTGTTAATTATAAAGGGAAGTGAATGTGGGCCAATTAATAAGGACCGAAACTGAAAATAATAATAATAAAAGGCAAGTTTTATTAGTTTTCAACATCACGGTGGCTTTCATGTTTAGCTTTGAACAGTTTTTATATTTCAAATCAAGTTACTTTTTTTAATTAACAGTAACTAAAAGCATTTCCATCATATCCTATAAACTCATAGGGGGGTTTGAAAATGATAGGGTAAGGGTTTTAAATGGTTGTGGGCGTAAATTACAGGATGAAGAGAGAAATTGTATGACTTTCTTTAAATTTGAGAAAACAAAGTCGGGTATTGTTTATTTTTTAAAATTTATTATATTGGTTGTGGGTAAATGATAGATCAAACTGTATTAATAAAAATATAAAAAAAATTATTTAATTATACCAGAGAAAAAATATAATATTATTTTAATGTTATTATATAGATGTGGATGGTAGATATGTTGAGAATGCTCTTAGAGCATTCACATTCAATACATCTAATTTTATGAGGGAAATTTTTATAGTATGAGGAGTGATTTAAGGTAGGGATGAGCATACCCGTATTCGTACTCGTACTCGTACCGATTTAGCTTATTTCGGTACGGGTACGGTACGAGTGCATTTGGTGTTTTTTTACCTGTTTGGAGTATATAAAGGTTTAACTGGTATTCTTCATATTTGATATATAAAGTAATTCTCCAACCATGTTATTATTGAACAAGTACCAAACGTTACTTCAAAATTAAATAATATAGCATCCAATACTCGAACCAACAAACAAATAACTTAAAGTCACGACCGAATTAAGGTTCTTCAATACTATCTTATCATAAAATCGATGGCCAATTTGGCACCTGTACTAATTTGGTACCCGTCACGTACATGTGAAAGTACCGATACCTGGACTAATTCAGGTTGTTTGTTACTCATACCGGTATCGGTTTCAAGATCGTTGAAGATTTGAAAATAAAAAAGTAAAGTGGTACAAAAACAGGTACTGTACCGAAATAACCTGTACCCGTACCATCCCGAAAAATTTGGTACGAGTATTGGTACGCGTTTTTATTGATTTTTGGTACGAGTATAATCAGGTACAAGTACGGGTACAGATACATGTACTGTCCCATGCTCATCCCTAGTTTAAGGTGTTGTAAGTGAAGAGAGAGAAATGCAGTGATTTGTCTGTATATTTGAAAAGTTATTGTTCACCTCTTTTAATTTTTTACTATATTTTGAAAGTGAGTGTGAGTGATGGAAAAAAGAAATGGTAATAATAAATATATATAAAAAAAGTATGTTATAAATATATATTATTATGGTTTTTGAGACGTAATTTTCTTTGCTTTAAAAGTTATTGAGTATTGTGAAATTAAGAGAACCTTCAAATTTTTTGATTTTGTAACTGGTTTACTAAAGTATAATTAAAGAAAATATAATCATCGGTTTAGGACTCCAGGTTGGTTGGTATCTCAGAGAGTAACCTATCAATGTTTTTATTTTGATTTTTATCAACTAAATTTTGTTGTTTTGTATTCACATCCATTTTCTTAAAGTCATGACGCATTGAATAAATATTAGTCTAAAGTTGTATGGAAGCCAAGCATAACGTTAATGGGAAATCAGTTTCATCATATTAATAAGTTGTTTAATAAATTTAATGAACTATTATTGTTTGTTCCCACTTTCCCCACGATTTGAGATAACCGAGTTTGACAATCTGTATAATTTTCCATGTGGTTATTTCTTATATCTCGTTAAATTAATTTACTTTTTCTTAGAGCTCAATTCTTTGATAAATATCCGATATAAATATATAAAAGATTACATCATCTAAATTCATAGAGATAAAATGTTATATTAACTGATTATTGAAATTAAATCTGTAAAAGGTTTTTAAGTGAATTTTAATATGATATTTTGGATCATTAATTACTAGCTTTAGAAACCCGTGTATTACACGGGATAAATTAATGTATAAATCACAATGAATAAGTTAATACAAATAAAAAAAAGGTAATTAAGTCTCTTTATATTATGTAAAAAAAAATTATTACAAATCTAGTCGTTTTATATCATCAAATATATTTGAATTTTAAATCGAGAATGGGTTGTTCTACTATTGGTATACAATAATGAACCAATATAACTGGAAGCAACATTTAAAACAATGAGACATTTCAATGTGAAAGATGTAGCTAAAGTATTTCACAAAAATGTTATACGTTTCATACGCGGTCATAGACAAAAAAAGACAACATATTTTCCTTTTTAAACAACTTTCATGATGTTCTTATAAACACATTGTTACTCAACTATCACAATAGTCTTATAATAAATATAAAAAATAGAAAATTTGTCTATGATTTTTAAGACTAAATATTTGTAAAAGAAAATAAAAAAAAATTATAATTGTAGCTTTCTTCAATATGAACATGTCTTAAAAAATTAAATGTTAATGTATACTTTAAACATAAACTCTTTTATATATACACTAGTTCCCCCCCCCCCCCCCCCCCGTATTACGGGGGTTGTTTTATATTGTTTGTTCTAATATTTATTTATTTTTTGAATTTATATTTTTTTATTGTATGAAAGTTAATAATATACTTATGGTTTGATGATAAATTGTTTCACAAATAAATGAGATGTTATAACCTGATTTAAAAGCTATATGGTTTTGATGAGACCCAAGACCCGTTTATTTTTTTTTACTATAAAATTGGTTTTTTAATTATAAATAATATTTATGAAAGTTAATAATATACTTATGGTTTGATGAGACCCAAGACCCGTTTATTTTATACTATCAAATTGGTTTTTTAATTTAAATAATATATATATCTTTTTTAAAATAAATAAGATATTAATTTTAATTATATCCTATTTTATAGGATTTTTACATCAATAATTTGATGAGAATAATTTTTAATTTAATGAGATGTTATAACCCGTTTAAGGAATATCTGGGTTTGGTAAGACCTATACCCATGAATTCGGGTCAAATGCATGAGAAGTCTCCATTTAAAAATCAAGCAAATCT
The DNA here is from genome assembly GCF_021521415.1 of Bidens hawaiensis. NCBI lineage: Eukaryota > Viridiplantae > Streptophyta > Magnoliopsida > Asterales > Asteraceae > Bidens > Bidens hawaiensis. The sequence continues at coordinate 32,846 of NW_027496204.1, forward strand.
AGTGACTCCAAAAAAAGGGGCAGCGACCACATCGCGACACGTATGATTTTTTTGTTTTCGTTTATATATATTATAGATTTCAATCTTAAAGAACATATATTTATGACACATAATTATTATATTAATATTTTTTAATATTAAGTATGTTTAGAATATAATTTATGATATTAATAATTCAATCAATGGAGATTGACCAATTAATACTGTATATTGAATTTATAATCAATACTATATTTAGAACCAAGATTTTTTTTTCTTTTCCATCAATAGAATAGAATTGATTTTGGAGGGAAATTGATAGTGAGACTTAACCCCAGAATGCCATGTGTTACAATTATTTTCTTTTATTAGTATAGGTAGATGTTTCAACCAACATGTGTTATAGTGGAAGTCATTGTAATATTGCGTTGATTGAAAAAAAAAATAGGGGGGTTACAATATTTGTGTAATACTAATATTGAGTGATTTGTAACTCAATACGAGTAAAATACCATAATTTTCGTGGACTTGATTGATGTATAAAAAATTCCAAAATTATGAAGATATCTTCAAAGGGAAACAAATTAATTGTGTTTCTATTCCTTATTTAACTTAATACGATTTCTATACGTATAATAACAGTTATTATTAAATTATTAATATACATTGTTAACTAAATATTCTTTTTAGAATAAGATATGATCTACCGAAAAATAGTGTTTTCCAAGTCTCACACTATATGTTTACATATTTTGATTGCATATGTACTGCAAAACTAAATGTTCTTATCATTTGTTTATTTTATTTGTCGGCATACCGAAATGTTTAATATAAACTTATCGTAAGTGATGAGATAATGTATTTCCTTAAAGTTAGAATATCATGCATTGTACAATACTTGCTATTATGTATTTGCATAGATGATATTGAATTGCGGGTTATTACCACTATCATGAAGTACTAAAATCATTTTGGGTTATACTAAAGACTCACTTATAAAATATTTGCCTGAAATATTACATAATTTGGTCATGTAATTTGTTCTCATACAATGTTATGCGAAGAGAATATTAGTCATGAGAAAGAATTGGTTAAGACAATTTTATTGTCACTCATTAATTATGCTCTTAAAATAACAATATTATTCATAGAATATGATGTCTTCGAGTTAACTTCATATGAAAGTAATAATGAGTGACATTACTCTATTGTGATCATGGGCATAATTGAGAAGATTGTAAGAGTGGTCACTTAAAAATCAGACTGACCATCAATGATATTCATGTTATTAATGAGATCGACCATCATCAGTGGCAAAGATAGTGATATTACATGAGAACCGTGATACAACATGATCGTTATACATTGTACTCTTGCATTTCTGTATTGCATTTAAACATGCATATATAATAGATATATGATCATAAACAATAGATATATAGATCATGATTATCTAATGGCATGACCGGTTAGACCACACCAAGTCAATGATGTGAAATATATTGAAGAACCAAATGATTCTTCATGATAATTGAACACGCAAAGTTTGATCTCAAGGGAAATTATTTATTTACCAATCGAAGGAGGGTGTGAATCCCTAAATGTTATGGAATTGAGAAAAAGGATACACATATTCTAACATGATACCACTTAGTGTTTTCAAAATCGACGCATCGTCTAAATGATTATCAAGATAACAACTTCATGTTTGCATGATCTATGGCTTAGCTAATAAGATAGCAAACATCTTATTCTAGATTGGTATATTTACATTCGGTTATAATAATGAATTTGATTCCCAAGTTATAATGATCATTGGAATAAGTGTTGAACTTCATAACTTATGTTATTACATAAATTGTTTTGTTAAAGATGTTTACTCAACGCCTATAATTTGTTGCAAAGGAAATATCACAAGAACAAAGGTTTATGTTTGAATTTGAGTACATATGATGTTACATGTTTTAGAAACTAATTCACATCAAGCCAACAAGTTATGATACTTCCTCCCCATTATAATTGGTTCTTGGTCAATAACAAAGCATTTCTCATCTAATATTTCGTGTGTGTTACATACTGAAATTAATCCACCATAAAACACAAAGATGAGGTCACAAAGGAAGTTGGGAATTTATGTCGGTATTAAATATTATTTATGAGCCACTAATGAGATATTTGCTTATGGCTCATTAGTTTTTACTTTAGTGAATCAATATTCCCAACATTAGGGGGGAGATTTAAAGTAGTTGAAAAACAAATTTAGTTGGAATGAATTATCATTGATCCTCAAACTAAATTATATGAACTAAAAGTTCAAAGGATAATTCATGAATAAAGATTAACGAATGAATTACCAGACGATTCACTGACCAAAAGAGAGTGTCTATCTAAGACACCTATACGAACTGCTAATGCTCCAATTAATAAATGTCCCGCTAGGACAAACGCATGTTGATAATAATTTTAATGCACGCTTGTAGCGTGGTAGATTGATCGGTTCCAAAGTTACAATTTCCTCGAAAATTGGAACAAGTAATAAAGATGGTCAAGTCGAGGTGCAGGAAAAAGGTGTCTTAAAAGAAATTAGACATGATGGTTCTTGAAGAACCTTAGGTACCTGAAAACAAAGAGCTCTCAATAATTATATTGTATCATGTCTACAAAGAGATATGGAATCAAAATAAAGTCGACGTCGTTATACTTTTATATATATGTATAATTAGCGCCTAAAATGATGATGATGAGGATCAAGATTCTAAATCTGCCTATAAAATGATTGGCCAAAATGGAAAGACGCAAAAAGGGTATAGTTGAATTCTATGAATAACGGAAAGTTTGTTGGACCGGCAGTCCGTACAACTAAAGTTTTAAAATGTGTTAGATACAAACGGGTATTGTATATGAGTTATGAAAATTCATCAAGTGATATAAGGCCAAATTGATGGCATAAGAATTTTTGCAAAGACCCATGATTAATTATGAGGAGACACATTCTCCAATGGTGGAAGCAATGACTTTCCGATAACTAAACAGTCTGGTAATATAAAGAGAGAATTGATATGCGTCCAATAAATATTGTTATTCAGTTGATACTGAGAGTTTACAAGAAAATCTATGAAGGATTTGAATTATCAAATCATGTAAAGTAAGTTCTCGAGAATGATTGTTGTGTATATAGTCATATTTGATACTTTACGATTATTAAATATGTTGAACATAAATGGAACTCCTGAAAAGTTTCCTAAGGTAATTGAATACTTGAAAGATTAATTGATTCTGTGCATCAATAAGCATACACATAGAAGAGAATGTACATGATGAGTACAATATCTCAATAAACAAAGAAATTGTAAATGTGAATTTTTGATATTTGATATAAAATGATGTGTTAATGAGCAAGTTTATGCAAAAAAAAAAAATCGTGGAAAAATGAATATGTATGCATAATTTGTCAAGTTGAAAAGAAGTCCATGATGGATTGGTAAATGCATGGATTTATGTTTATTACGTATGGACTAAACTATTCGAATTGAGCTTGGCACAAATCAAGAGATATTTTGATAAAGAGGGAGATAAGTTGGATATAATTAGCCATACTTTTATCAAAATTTCACTCTTGAAAGATCATTATAATCACAGTTTACAATGATGATGTACATATCACCGAGAGAAAATTATGAGCTTTTAAAGAGAAAATTCTTTTTGAAAGACCTTGACAAGGTGTGATTATTACTCGACTTATAGTTCGAGTATATGTGTAATTATATATTTATATGTCTATAAATCCATCAAAGATCTATGAAATGTTGAGACATTTTACCATGGTCAAATTTAATTCTTTTAGCACGTTAAAGGATGTCACACGATGACTCTTTATAATTTTCTATCTAAATATGAAATATTATTGGTTCGAAAATACTATAATTAAATGCATATATGTATTATGATGTACTATCAGCTATATATGATTATTATTTTCTTCATTTATGTTTATTGGCATGTGTCTTGCTAGGAGACATCAGAACGGGTTAAAACATGTATTTCAGGTATGAAATATATGTTTTTATATTTTACTAACCCATCAAAACAAGTTTGGTTCGTCTTGTTGATGCAGAGAAACACAACATAATCATAGTGTTTACCAGATGAATCAGTAGAAGTTTTCACGTGAAGATCATACAACATATTCAACTTAAAGATTCAAATGTCAAGGGACGAAGACGCAAATGATTGACTAAAAAAGTTTTGGGTAACTTTCACAGAAGATCGATATTTACCATTTTAAAGGATATATAAATCAGGGGGAGACAATACGTGCTGCACTCTTTTTCCCTTAGCTATGGTTTTGTCCCACTGAGTTTTCCTAGCAAGGTTTTTAATGAGGCAGCATATCCAAGCGTATTGAGTTGATAACCAAGGGGGAGTGTTATAAATATATATTATTATGGTTATCAATACCTAATATAGATTAGGCTTATTCTTCAAGTTATCTTTTTCTATATATACATATCATTATATCTTATTGTAATACACACCTAATTAATGAAATCTTCATTTTTCTCCCTACATGTTCATCTCTTATTGTTTGGCTATTAGGCTTGTTTTACAACAAAGTATTATTTAATTGAGATGAAAGAGAAAATATTATTTAATTGAGATGATAAATGATAGTGATTTTTAGTATAATTTTAAATTTGAAGATAAAGAATTGAATGTGAATACTCTTGCTTGTTTTAATTCACTGTTTGAGCGTAATTATTGTTTATAATAATAATAATAATAATAATAATAATAATAATGATGCATAAACATTGACTGCAATATAAAAAGCCAATCATGCGTGTGTTTGTGTGAACCGATTAATTGTTGTCTGTCGAAGTGAAATATATAAAAGTTACATAATAATAAGGGTATTAAGGGGATGGAGGTCGGGTTGCCATCGGGGTTGTTGGCAATACCGCGCTTACACTTCAGATAGAAAATCAGGTTGATGAAGCTTAAAAGGTTGAGTCATAAAGCAATTAAAAATACTAATAACTAGTGATTTACCCGACGCAAGAATGCTGTTAGCAGAGGAAAAAAACAGACTTACTTCATATGGTAGTGCACTGAGCCCAAAATCAGAAACCTTAAGCCGTTCTCTAGAATCAAGGAGGAGATTTTCAGGCTATATATTACAAGAATACCGTTAGCATATGGAAATGAACATTCTAAATGAATTCACGCACCTTAAATGATTCATTTATGTCTTAGAACTTCATATTTTACCTTTAAATCCCTATGGTATACACCCTTTGAGTGACAATGTGCAACTGCATCAATAAGCTGTTGAAAGTATCCTCTAGCTTCATTCTCTGAGAGCTTTTTCTTGTGAATGAAGCTAGAGGATACTTTCAACAGCTTATGATAGATCAGTGACAGATTGTCAACACACACTTTGAGTGACAATGTGCAACTGCATCAATAATGTAAGTGTGTGTTGACAATCTGTCACTGATCTATCATAAGTATTAAGTAAACCTTACAATTCTGTCAAAAAGCTCTCCTCCAGTGACAAACTCGAGTATTATATATACCTTTGTATGGCTCGACAAAACCTAACAGAAAGAAAGGCTTATGTCAGTAAAAAACTTTTTATCAGTATAAAAGTATATATCTTGAAGATTTCTATTATACCTCATGAAGTCTCACGATATTGGGATGTCTCACTATCTTCATTATTGATATCTCTCTTTTAATCTGCAAATTAACTCAATAACTGAATAACTAATAAGCTACCGAAATAGTAGAAAATAAAAACTGAAAGCTCATGGGTATAATTATAATCTTTATGATAATGATGATCAAATTTTCCTACAAACTAAAAGCCGAAAAAACCATCATTCATCGAAAAAAATAGGGTTTAATCGAGGACTGCAAGTGAAACTCGAACCTGATCCACCATTTTATGCTTGAGAATTGTGCTTTTAGCCAGGACCTTAACCGCAACCGCCTCACCGGTCTCCGTATTCTTGGCAAATTTGACCTTCGCAAACGTACCCTCGCCAATCGTCCGGCCAATCTCGTACTTGCCGACCTTCTTCGTCACTCTCTTCATCGCTTCTCCTCGAGACTCAAACAGCATAAAGCATCCGCAATTCCTCTAAACAACTAAAAAACAGCAAATCATCCATCAATTACAAGTGCCAGAAATGATCATTCTGATTCCATTACAGGCAACAGTTGTATAGTAACAAGCACTAGAGTTTAGAACCACACGCTGCTATTTATCGACATCAAGAATCAGAATCTAGACCTAATTGAAAACTACTTTCCAGCATATAACCAATTACTGCTACCTCTGAATGGAAGGAATAATAAAAAGTGAAATTACGATTTCAATGTCAAATTCGACCTAATTAATAAAGTAATAATAATAAGTAGGTCTAAAACAAACATATATAATACAACTGAATGTAACTAACATGGAATGGAATAATAACAATAAGCGGTGATCGGGTTCTTCGAGTACGCAACCTTACTTACACCGGGTGTTAATTATAAAGGGAAGTGAATGTGGGCCAATTAATAAGGACCGAAACTGAAAATAATAATAATAAAAGGCAAGTTTTATTAGTTTTCAACATCACGGTGGCTTTCATGTTTAGCTTTGAACAGTTTTTATATTTCAAATCAAGTTACTTTTTTTAATTAACAGTAACTAAAAGCATTTCCATCATATCCTATAAACTCATAGGGGGGTTTGAAAATGATAGGGTAAGGGTTTTAAATGGTTGTGGGCGTAAATTACAGGATGAAGAGAGAAATTGTATGACTTTCTTTAAATTTGAGAAAACAAAGTCGGGTATTGTTTATTTTTTAAAATTTATTATATTGGTTGTGAGTAAATGATAGATCAAACTGTATTAATAAAAATATAAAAAAAATTATTTAATTATACCAGAGAAAAAATATAATATTATTTTAATGTTATTATATAGATGTGGATGGTAGATATGTTGAGAATGCTCTTAGAGCATTCACATTCAATACATCTAATTTTATGAGGGAAATTTTTATAGTATGAGGAGTGATTTAAGGTAGGGATGAGCATACCCGTATTCGTACTCGTACTCGTACTCGTACTCGTACCGATTTAGCTTATTTCGGTACGGGTACGGTACGAGTGCATTTGGTGTTTTTTTACCTGTTTGGAGTATATAAAGGTTTAACTGGTATTCTTCATATTTGATATATAAAGTAATTCTCCAACCATGTTATTATTAAACAAGTACCAAACGTTACTTCAAAATTAAATAATATAGCATCCAATACTCGAACCAACAAACAAATAACTTAAAGTCACGACCGAATTAAGGTTCTTCAATACTATCTTATCATAAAATCGATGGCCAATTTGGCACCTGTACTAATTTGGTACCCGTCACGTACATGTGAAAGTACCGATACCTGGACTAATTCAGGTTGTTTGTTACTCATACCGGTATCGGTTTCAAGATCGTTGAAGATTTGAAAATAAAAAAGTAAAGTGGTACAAAAACAGGTACTGTACCGAAATAACCTGTACCCGTACCATCCCGAAAAATTTGGTACGAGTATTGGTACGCGTTTTTATTGATTTTTGGTACGAGTATAATCAGGTACAAGTACGGGTACAGATACATGTACTGTCCCATGCTCATCCCTAGTTTAAGGTGTTGTAAGTGAAGAGAGAGAAATGCAGTGATTTGTCTGTATATTTGAAAAGTTATTGTTCACCTCTTTTAATTTTTTACTATATTTTGAAAGTGAGTGTGAGTGATGGAAAAAAGAAATGGTAATAATAAATATATATAAAAAAAGTATGTTATAAATATATATTATTATGGTTTTTGAGACGTAATTTTCTTTGCTTTAAAAGTTATTGAGTATTGTGAAATTAAGAGAACCTTCAAATTTTTTGATTTTGTAACTGGTTTACTAAAGTATAATTAAAGAAAATATAATCATCGGTTTAGGACTCCAGGTTGGTTGGTATCTCAGAGAGTAACCTATCAATGTTTTTATTTTGATTTTTATCAACTAAATTTTGTTGTTTTGTATTCACATCCATTTTCTTAAAGTCATGACGCATTGAATAAATATTAGTCTAAAGTTGTATGGAAGCCAAGCATAACGTTAATGGGAAATCAGTTTCATCATATTAACAAGTTGTTTAATAAATTTAATGAACTATTATTGTTTGTTCCCACTTTCCCCACGATTTGAGATAACCGAGTTTGACAATCTGTATAATTTTCCATGTGGTTATTTCTTATATCTCGTTAAATTAATTTACTTTTTCTTAGAGCTCAATTCTTTGATAAATATCCGATATAAATATATAAAAGATTACATCATCTAAATTCATAGAGATAAAATGTTATATTAACTGATTATTGAAATTAAATCTGTAAAAGGTTTTTAAGTGAATTTTAATATGATATTTTGGATCATTAATTACTAGCTTTAGAAACCCGTGTATTACACGGGATAAATTAATGTATAAATCACAATGAATAAGTTAATACAAATAAAAAAAAGGTAATTAAGTCTCTTTATATTATGTAAAAAAAAATTATTACAAATCTAGTCGTTTTATATCATCAAATATATTTGAATTTTAAATCGAGAATGGGTTGTTCTACTATCGGTATACAATAATGAACCAATATAACTGGAAGCAACATTTAAAACAATGAGACATTTCAATGTGAAAGATGTAGCTAAAGTCTTTCACAAAAATGTTATACGTTTCATACGCGGTCATAGACAAAAAAAGACAACATATTTTCCTTTTTAAACAACTTTCATGATGTTCTTATAAACACATTGTTGCTCAACTATCACAATAGTCTTATAATAAATATAAAAAATAGAAAATTTGTCTATGATTTTTAAGACTAAATATTTGTAAAAGAAAATAAAAAAAAATTATAATTGTAGCTTTCTTCAATATGAACATGTCTTAAAAAATTAAATGTTAATGTATACTTTAAACATAAACTCTTTTATATATACACTAGTTCCCCCCCCCCCCCCCCCCGGTATTATGGGGGTTGTTTTATATTGTTTGTTCTAATATTTATTTATTTTTTGAATTTATATTTTTTTATTGTATGAAAGTTAATAATATACTTATGGTTTGATGATAAATTGTTTCACAAATAAATGAGATGTTATAACCTGGTTTAAAAGCTATATGGTTTTGATGAGACCCAAGACCCGTTTATTTTTTTACTATAAAATTGGTTTTTTAATTATAAATAATATTTATGAAAGTTAATAATATACTTATGGTTTGATGAGACCCAAGACCCGTTTATTTTATACTATCAAACTGGTTTTTTTAATTTAAATAATATATATATCTTTTTTAAAATAAATAAGATATTAATTTTAATTATATCCTATTTTATAGGATTTTTACATCAATAATTTGATGAGAATAATTTTTAATTTAATGAGATGTTATAACCCGTTTAAGGAATATCTGGGTTTGGTAAGACCTATACCCATGAATTCGGGTCAAATGCATGAGAAGTCTCCATTTAAAAATCAAGCAAATCTAGTGACTCCAAAAAAAGGGGCAGCGACCACATCGCGACACGTATGATTTTTTTGTTTTCGTTTATATATATTATAGATTTCAATCTTAAAGAACATATATTTATGACACATAATTATTATATTAATATTTTTTAATATTAAGTATGTTTAGAATATAATTTATGATATTAATAATTCAATCAATGGAGATTGACCAATTAATACTGTATATTGAATTTATAATCAATACTATATTTAGAACCAAGATTTTTTTTTCTTTTCCATCAATAGAATAGAAGTGATTTTGGAGGGAAATTGATAGTGAGACTTAACCCCAGAATGCCATGTATTACAATTATTTTCTTTTATTAGTATAGGTAGATGTTTCAACCAACATGTGTTATAGTGGAAGTCATTGTAATATTGCGTTGATTGAAAAAAAAAATAGGGGGTTACAATATTTGTGTAATACTAATATTGAGTGATTTGTAACTCAATACGAGTAAAATACCTTAATTTTCGTGGACTTGATTGATGTATAAAAAATTCCAAAATTATGAAGATATCTTCAAAGGGAAACAAATTAATTGTGTTTCTATTCCTTATTTAACTTAATACGATTTCTATACGTATAATAACAGTTATTATTAAATTATTAATATACATTGTTAACTAAATATTCTTTTTAGAATAAGATATGATCTACCGAAAAATAGTGTTTTCCAAGTCTCACACTATATGTTTACAGATTTTGATTGCATATGTACTGCAAAACTAAATGTTCTTATCATTTGTTTATTTTATTTGTCGGCATACCGAAATGTTTAATATAAACTTATCGTAAGTGATGAGATAATGTATTTCCTTAAAGTTAGAATATCATGCATTGTACAATACTTGCTATTATGTATTTGCATAGATGATATTGAATTGCGGGTTATTACCACTATCATGAAGTACTAAAATCATTTTGGGTTATACTAAAGACTCACTTATAAAATATTTGCCTGAAATATTACATAATTTGGTCATGTAATTTGTTCTCATACAATGTTATGCGAAGAGAATATTAGTCATGAGAAAGAATTGGTTAAGACAATTTTATTGTCACTCATTAATTATGCTCTTAAAATAACAATATTATTCATAGAATATGATGTCTTCGAGTTAACTTCATATGAAAGTAATAATGAGTGACATTACTCTATTGTGATCATGGGCATAATTGAGAAGATTGTAAGAGTGGTCACTTAAAAATCAGACTGACCATCAATGATATTCATGTTATTAATGAGATCGACCATCATCAGTGGCAAAGATAGTGATCTTACATGAGAACCGTGATACAACATGATCGTTATACATTGTACTCTTGCATTTCTGTATTGCATTTAAACATGCATATATAATAGATATATGATCATAAACAATAGATATATAGATCATGATTATCTAATGGCATGACCGGTTAGACCACACCAAGTCAATGATGTGAAATATATTGAAGAACCAAATGATTCTTCATGATAATTGAACACGCAAAGTTTGATCTCAAGGGAAATTATTTATTTACCAATCGAAGGAGGGTGTGAATCCCTAAATGTTATGGAATTGAGAAAAAGGATACACATATTCTAACATGATACCACTTAGTGTTTTCAAAATCGACGCATCGTCTAAATGATTATCAAGATAACAACTTCATGTTTGCATGATCTATGGCTTAGCTAATAAGATAGCAAACATCTTATTCTAGATTGGTATATTTACATTCGGTTATAATAATGAATTTGATTCCCAAGTTATAATGATCATTGGAATAAGTGTTGAACTTCATAACTTATGTTATTACATAAATTGTTTTGTTAAAGATGTTTACTCAACGCCTATAATTTGTTGCAAAGGAAATATCACAAGAACAAAGGTTTATGTTTGAATTTGAGTACATATGATGTTACATGTTTTAGAAACTAATTCACATCAAGCCAACAAGTTATGATACTTCCTCCCCATTATAATTGGTTCTTGGTCAATAACCAAGCATTTCTCATCTAATATTTCGTGTGTGTTATATACTGAAATTAATCCACCATAAAACACAAAGATGAGGTCACAAAGGAAGTTGGGAATTTATGTCGGTATTAAATATTATTTATGAGCCACTAATGAGATATTTGCTTATGGCTCATTAGTTTTCACTTTAGTGAATCAATATTCCCAACATTAGGGGGAGATTTAAAGTAGTTGAAAAACAAATTTAGTTGGAATGAATTATCATTGATCATCAAACTAAATTATATGAACTAAAAGTTCAAAGGATAATTCATGAATAAAGATTAACGAATGAATTACCAGACGATTCACTGACCAAAAGAGAGTGTCTATCTAAGACACCTATACGAACTACTAATGCTCCAATTAATAAATGTCCCGCTAGGACAAACGCATATTGATAATAATTTTAATGCACGCTTGTAGCGTGGTAGATTGATCGGTTCCAAAGTTACAATTTCTTCGAAAATTGGAACAAGTAATAAAGATGGTCAAGTAGAGGTGCAGGAAAAGGTCTCTTAAAAGAAATTAGACATGATGGTTCTTGAAGAACCTTAGGTACCTGAAAACAAAGAGCTCTCAATAATTATATTGTATCATGTCTACAAAGAGATATGGAATCAAAATAAAGTCGACGTCGTTATACTTTTATATACATGTATAATTAGCGCCTAAAATGATGATGATGAGGATCAAGATTCTAAATCTGCCTATAAAATGATTGGCCAAAATGGAAAGACGCAAAAAGGGTATAGTTGAATTCTGTGAATAACGGAAAGTTTGTTGGACCAGCAGTCCGTACAACTAAAGTTTTAAAATGTGTTAGATACAAACAGGTATAGTATATGAGTTATGAAAATTCATCAAGTGATATAAGGCCAAATTGATGGCATAAGAATTTTTGCAAAGACCCATGATTAATTATGAGGAGACACATTCTCCAATGGTGGAAGCAATGTAAGGCCCCGTAACCGGTAGCCCTACTTTAGCGTCGAATTTACTCATAAACACAGTTCTAAATATCAGAGTTAATTAAAACATTTACGCGGAATATAAAACTTTCATAAAACATTACATAATTCATAACTTGTCTCAAAACATCCTTTGTCTTTCAACATTAAAGCATTAAAATTTAAACATCATAAGTTTTCAGACGCCAGACTCTTGTTCAATGCCACGTGTCTCCTCAAGCGAGCTGCCTCATCCTACTCACCTGCGTGCATACTAAAAGTCAGCTACGCTGAGTGAGTTCTAGTTAATCATACACTATACAATACACATAAACTTATATTCTTTCATTCATACTTTCATACTTTCATACTTTCTTTTGTATTAACTTACCTTCATATCTTACGTTATAAAGAGCATTACGCCCTACATTCCTCGAGTATTATTAGGGCTCGGTACCCTCCTTCCTCGAGTATTATTAGGGCTCGGTACCCTCCTTCCTCGAGTATTATTAGGGCTCGGTACCCTCCTTCCACGAGTATTATTAGGGCTCTGTTTCCCTCTTTCCACGAGTATTATTAGGGCTCGGTTTCCCTCTTTCCTCGAATATTAGTAGGGTTCGGTTCCCTAGTTCTCGAATATTAGTAGGGTTCGATTCCGTCTTCGTTACCATACAACCATACATCATACCTCGAGTATTATTAGGGCTCGGTACCCTTTTCGTAACCATACAACCATGCAACCGTCATTTCTTTCTTTTATTAACTTTGTCACGTTCAAACACATAAGCATACATATCATACTTACCTTACACATAGCGTTACAACCTGACAGTACGTGCAATATCCGAAGATCGTTCACGTACCATCAAGCAATCATTCATACATTTCACATTATTCACATAAGGCATACACTTATCTCTTAGGATAAGCGTATTAACAAACATATTAAGTATGCACACAGCCCCGAAAACATAACACATAAATGGGGCTAGAAACTCACCTGAACACGGTTACGTTCACCGTTAATCGTAATCCCTTTCTTCAGTTGTGCACGGCTGACTGTATAACAAGTATACGTATCAATTAACTATCACTTCTCATAATGTATTTCTATCTTTATATGACCCACAACGAACGGGGGTCCGGGGGCAGCGCCCCTGGCAGCGGGGTCTAGGGGCGGCAGCCCCTAGCAGGGTCCAAGGGGCAGAGCCCCTGGCTGGGGTCGAGCTGCCAGGTCAGCTTGGAAAAATTTTATTTCCATTAACTGTCTTAACACATTTTTCATTAGATTTTTAATTTATTTTCTAATCGAACTTGACTTTAGGCGAAGTTAACCCTCGGGCGAACTTAGCTCTAGGCGAAGTTAACCTTAGGCGAACTTAGCTTTAGGCGAAGTTACCAGCTAGGCGAACTTAGCTTTACAGCGAAGTTGCCATCAGGCGAACTTGGCTTCAGGCGAAGTTGTCATCAGGCGAACTTGGCCTCAGGCGAAGTTACCAGTTAGGCGAACTTAACTTTACAGCGAAGTTGCCATCAGGCGAACTTAGCTTGCAGGCGAAGTTCATCAGGCGAACTTAGCTTGCAGGCGAAGTTCATCGCTTTGAAGGCGAAGTTGCCCAGTTGCAGGCGAAGTTGTCCAGATCAGCCGCTGTTCGGTTTCTGACCAGCATTTCGAGCGATTTTAAAACCCTTGCTATGGTTCAACATCACCCACTACGCTTCCCGACCATTTTCGGTCGCTTATACACTAAAAAGCTTGGATCTTTAAACTTCAAAGATCAAGAATCATACCTTTTTGAGCTTGTTAGGATCTCGTTTAACTTGTTAACACACTAATCGCTCTCTCTCTCTCTTGGATCTGCCCGGTTCTTCCCTTGGTCCGGCCGGCGAAGTGTGGTGTGTGGTGTGTGTGTTTTTCTTTTTGGAGTATTAGAAAATGAAAGGAATGAAAGATATCTTGGGTTTAGGGGATATTTATATCCCTTAGATCCCATTCTCATTTAACCCATCTCAATTAATCTAAGTCCATGATCCGCTCCTTACCCGATTTAATTAATAACGCGAAATCACTAAACATAGCTTTCTTTATTCATCATTAAAATTTTAGGATGTTACAAGTCTCCCCTCCTTAAAGAGGTTTCGTCCCCGAAACCTAACTATTACATAAACAAACTAGGGTAAAACTTGCGCATCTCATCCTCGGCTTCCCAGGTAGCATCTGATCCCTTGCGGTGTTTCCATATCACTTTTACCAGAGGTATAATCTTGTGACGAAGCTGCTTCTCCTTGCGATCAACGATTTCTATCGGTTGCTCGATATAGTTCAATTGTTCATCAACCTCAATGTCCATCAACGGCACGTGAGACGTGTCATCAGCTAGACACTTCCTCAAATGAGAAACATGGAAGGTCGAATGAATTCCTTCTAACTCATCGGGTAAATCCAGTTTATAAGCTACTTCACCCACACGATATACAATCTTGAACGGTCCAATGTACCTCGGACTCAACTTTCCTCTTTTCCTAAAACGGATAATCCCCTTCCAAGGCGAGACCTTGAGCATCACATAGTCACCCACGTTAAACTCAATTGGTCGTCGCCGCTTATCTGCATAAGACTTTTGTCTGTCTTGCGCGGCTTTCAATCTTGCTTTGATCAGATCGAACTTTGAAGACGTTTCCTGAACCACTTCTAGGCTTCCCATTTCTTTCTGACCAATCTCACACCAACACACCGGGGTTCTACATCGTCTACCGTAAAGCATCTCAAACGGTGGCATACCAATACTTGAATGGTAACTGTTGTTATAGGAGAACTCTGCCAGATGCAGATGATCATCCCAACTTCCACCAAAATCTAAAACATAAGCACGTAGCATATCCTCAAGGGTTTGGATCATCCTTTCAGACTGTCCATCAGTTTGAGGATGATACGCCGTACCGATGTTCAACCTCGTCCCCATAGCTTCATGGAATTTCTTCCAGAACCTCGAAGTAAACCGTGTATCTCTATCAGACACGATCGATAACGGTACCCCATGCTTGGTTACAACTTCTTTGATGAACAAGATTGCTAACGTTTCTGACGAGATGGCCTCTCGTATGGGCAGAAAGTGAGCACTCTTGGTCAAACGGTCCACAATCACCCAGATGGTATCATGTTGCTTAGCTGTACGAGGTAGCTTAGTTATGAAATCCATGGTGATGTGTTCCCATTTCCATTCAGGTATCTCTAGCGGTTGCATCTTCCCATAAGGCTTTTGGTGCTCGGCTTTGACTTGTAAGCAAGTTAAGCACTTACTAACATAATCCACTACATCATTCTTCATTCCTGGCCACCAGTAATCTCTTTTCAAGTCTTGGTACATCTTTGTAGCTCCAGGATGGATTGAGTACCTTGACTTATGAGCTTCATCTAAGATTCGACTTCTAAGATCACCATAGCGTGGGATCCACATACGGTCGAACCTAGTTTTAACTCAATGAGTGTTTTCCATCAACTCGTCTTGCTGGCCATAAATCCTTTCTTTCTTTACTAACCCTTCATCTACTAACACCTCCGACTGCACCTTGACGATTTCTTCAAAAAGACTCGGGTTCATGATCAACTTGTATGACTTCACTGCTGCAATGACTTCCTCATTCTTACGACTTAGCGCATCAGCGACCACGTTAGCTTTACCGGGGTAATACTTAATCTCACAGTCGTAATCCTTTATCAATTCTAACCATCTTCTCTGCCTCATGTTCAATTCTTTCTGTTCGAAGAAGTACTTTAAACTCTTATGATCTGTATAGATAGTACACTTAGTACCGTACAGATAATGCCTCCATATCTTGAGAGCATGCACTACAGCTGCTAACTCCAAATCATGCGTCGGATAAGTACTCTCATGGACCTTCAACTGCCTAGACGCATAGGCTATCACCTTCCCTCGTTGCATCAACACGCAATCTAACCCTTGATGCGAGGCATCAGCACAAACAACGAAATCCTCGTCGCCATCGGGTAAAGTAAGGATTGGAGCTTGCGTGAGTCTCTTCTTCAATTCTTCAAAGGCTTCCTCCTGAAACTTCCCCCAACTGAATACTATCGACTTTCGGGTCATACCGATCAGCGGTGCGGCTATCTTGGAGAAACCTTCGATGAACCTCCTATAGTAGCCAGCTAACCCTAGGAAGCTTCGTATATCAGTCGGATTTTGCGGAGTCTTCCAATTCGTTATCGCTTCAATCTTAGCTGGGTCCACGGTTATCCCCTCCGGATTAATCACGTGACCTAAAAATTGCACTTCTCTTAACCAGAACGCGCACTTCGAAAACTTGGCATACAACTTCTCTTTCTTCAGAGTCTCCAATACCTCTCTCAGATGCTCAGCATGTTCAGACTCGTTCTTTGAATAAATCAATATATCGTCAATGAAGACGATAACCGACTTATCCAACATCGGTCGACACACCCTATTCATCATGTCCATAAATGCTGCAGGAGCATTGGTTAGACCGAATGACATTACGAGGAACTCGTAGTGTCCATACCGCGTTCAGAACGCTGTCTTAGGGATGTCTACCTCTTTCACCTTCAGCTGATGGTAGCCTGATCTGAGATCTATTCGTGAGAACCAACTTGAACCTTGCAGTTGGTCAAACAGATCATCAATCCTTGGCAACGGATATCTATTCTTTACCGTAAGCTTATTCAACTAACGATAGTCTATGCACATATACCGATCAGCGGTGCGGCTATCTTGGAGAAACCTTCGATGAACCTCCTATAGTAGCCAGCTAACCCTAGGAAGCTTCGTATATCAGTCGGATTCTGCGGAGTCTTCCAATTCGTTATCGCTTCAATCTTAGCTGGGTCCACGGTTATCCCCTCCGGATTAATCACGTGACCTAAAAATTGCACTTCTCTTAACCAGAACGCGCACTTCGAAAACTTGGCATACAACTTCTCTTTCTTCAGAGTCTCCAATACCTCTCTCAGATGCTCAGCATGTTCAGACTCGTTCTTTGAATAAATCAATATATCGTCAATGAAGACGATAACCGACTTATCCAACATCGGTCGACACACCCTATTCATCATGTCCATAAATGCTGCAGGAGCATTGGTTAGACCGAATGACATTACGAGGAACTCGTAGTGTCCATACCGCGTTCAGAACGCTGTCTTAGGGATGTCTACCTCTTTCACCTTCAGCTGATGGTAGCCTGATCTGAGATCTATTCGTGAGAACCAACTTGAACCTTGCAGTTGGTCAAACAGATCATCAATCCTTGGCAACGGATATCTATTCTTTACCGTAAGCTTATTCAACTAACGATAGTCTATGCACATTCTCATACTTCCATCATTCTTTTTCACAAACAAAACCGGTGCGCCCCACGGAGAAACACTCGGTCTGATAAAACCCTTGTCTAGGAGTTCTTACAGTTGGGACATCAATTCTCTCATCTCAGACGGTGCTAGACGGTAAGGCGCTTTCGTGACAGGTTGGGCTCCTGGTATTAAATCTATCTGAAATTCTATCTCTCGCTCCGGTGGCAACCCCGGAAGATCCTCAGGGAATACTTCTGGGTAGTCGCGCACAATAGGAACATCTTTCATTTCTTTCGTCTCGGCCGTAGCGTTGACAACATACGCCAGGTAGGCACCACACCCTCGCCTTAGCAAACCCTCAGCTTTTATCATCGAAATGACATTAAGCCCAGAACTTTCCTTATCACCATAAACTGTCACCGCACTACCATCCAATGACTTTAACCTTATCATCCTACTCTTACACACTATCTGAGCTTCAAACTCAGACAACCAATCCATACCCAAAACCACATCGAACCCTCCCAAGGTCATAACGTTCAAGGTAACCGGGAACTCATGTCCTTCCAATTCTATCTTACAGTTCTTAACCATCTTTGTTATTTTAACCGAAGTGTCACTGGCGGTTTCTACTACAAAAGTTTCAGACACTCGGCAGCCTTTCATTTTAGCTAGTTTACTAAATGGTGTGGCTACAAAACTTTTGTTTGCGCCCGAATCAAATAATACAGTAGCGGAAACACCGTTCACTAGAAACGTACCTGTGACAACATCCGGAATCTGCTTGGCTTGTTCTTGGGTCAACATGTAGGCTCTAGTTCTTGGCCTAGCTTGATCGGCATCCTTCCTTCTACTAACTCCAGCTTCACTCTCGGTACACTCCCTAGCAAAATGACCTGTCTTACCACACTTGTAGCATGCAGGCTTAGAACTGCACTCATGAGCGTAATGACCTGCCTTCCCACACTTGTAGCAAACATTCGACCCAAATCTACATTCTCCGGCATGAATCTTTCCACACTTATGACATGTATCCGAACCCTTTCCCCACCTACACTCACCACTGTGTGCCTTGCCACAAGTCTTGCACGACCTGTTCTCCCAAACTCTCGGCTGCTTGTTCTTAGGGTTCCACATCTGGGTACCGGGTCGTTTAGTAGGAGCGACCCATTTCTTCTCTTTCTTCTCGTCTCCCACCACCACATCATCCGCAGCCAAGTCTGCATAGACCATTTCTGCGAGTTCGACAGCAGAATCGAAAGTTGCAGGTTTACTTGTCCTGACTAACATGCGGACTCTCTGTGGTAATCCCCTCACGTATCACTTGATCCTTTTAGCCTCAGTGTTGACCATATCGGGCACCAACCTAGACATTCGATTGAACTCGGTGGTGTACTCACGATGTGTCATTGTCCCAGCTTTCAAGTTTAGGAACTTCATCTCCGCCCTTTCAACCTCGGCGTCAGCACAGAACTTCATCATCACTAACTCCTTCAGATCGTCCCACTTCTCTCCTTGATCTCTTCACGGGTCTTCCTCTGCTCCACACTCTCCCACAAATACATAGCCTCATCCTCGAATGATTGAGTAGCATAACCTACCGCTTGATCGGGACGGCACTCGCTAATGCGGATAACCTTATCCTAAACCAGTCAGCTTAGGCGGGTCACAACCTTTGAAGGACTTATAGTTGCAACCGCCTCGGCCCCTCTTCCTATCATCATCTTTCACAGACCTTACCTCACTTGAGTCACCCCTCTCCCTCTCGTCATCCTTTCTACCATTACCACCTGCCCCTTCAACAGTTCTTTCACGGCTTCCAGCAGACCTTCCCGGGGTAATATTCTTCACAGCAGTGGCCACAGCTTGAACAATAGCTGCTTGAATGGCGGGATCCAGTTGAACTCCTTCATTGTTTTCCGGGTTTCTTCCCGCTGTGCTTCCTTCAGCTTCGGTGTTGGAAGCTGTCTCAACCGAAGGTTGCTGGACACGACGAGGCCTGCCGCGTCGTCCAGTGCGACCTCCAGCTCCAACAATGTCTCCAGCTCCAGCCATTGTATTCTAAGGGAAACACAAACATCATCACTCAAGGAACTATTTAGTACAAGGATAGTAAGGCTAACAGGTAATAACAGTGGCCAGTTGTGATTAGCTGATCACGTTACTTTCCGTGTCCTATACACTTCCCTTTATGAGTCTATTTGTGCTGGTTCTACTTAAGCAGTTTGTCAAATCAAACAATCAATTATTCCTATCCCTGTCGTTCACGTATCTTTTCTTTCTCATTAACATATAACATTTAATCATACACCTTACCTGTACTGATCTTGCTTGAGCGACACATGGCATTCTTGAACTGGCATCTTCTTTCCTTTCTTACTTAAATCCCATTCTCTGTTCGAGTCTAAGCATGTAGGATGCTTAAATCTCTCGAACTTTGCTCTGATACCAACTTGTAAGGCCCCGTTACCGGTAGCCCTACTTTAGCGTCGGATTTACTCATAAACACAGTTCTAAATATCAGAGTTAATTAAAACATTTACGCGGAATATAAAACTTTCATAAAACATTACATAATTCATAACTTGTCTCAAAACATCCTTTGTCTTTCAACATTAAAGCATTAAAATTTAAACATCATAAGTTTTCAGACGCCAGACTCTTGTTCAATGCCACGTGTCTCCTCAAGCGAGCTGCCTCATCCTACTCACCTGCGTGAATACTAAAAGTCAGCTACGCTGAGTGAGTTCTAGTTAATCATACACTATACAATACACATAAACTTATATTCTTTCATTCATACTTTCATACTTTCATACTTTCTTTTGTATTAACTTACCTTCATATCTTACGTTATAAAGAGCATTACGCCCTACATTCCTCGAGTATTATTAGGGCTCGGTACCCTCCTTCCTCGAGTATTATTAGGGCTCGGTACCCTCCTTCCTCGAGTATTATTAGGGCTCGGTACCCTCCTTCCACGAGTATTATTAGGGCTCGGTTTCACTCTTTCCACGAGTATTATTAGGGCTCGGTTTCCCTCTTTCCTCGAATATTAGTAGGGTTCGGTTCCCTAGTTCTCGAATATTAGTAGGGTTCGATTCCGTCTTCGTTACCATACAACCATACATCATACCTCGAGTATTATTAGGGCTCGGTACCCTTTTCGTAACCATACAACCATGCAACCGTCATTTCTTTCTTTTATTAACTTTATCACGTTCAAACACATAAGCATACATATCATACTTACCTTACACATAGCGTTACAACCTGACAGTACGTGCAATATCCGAAGATCGTTCACGTACCATCAAGCAATCATTCATACATTTCACATTATTCACATAAGGCATACACTTATCTCTTAGGATAAGCGTATTAACAAACATATTAAGTATGCACACAGCCCCGAAAACATAACACATAAATGGGGCTAGAAACTCACCTGAACACGGTTACGTTCACCGTTAATCGTAATCCCTTTCTTCAGTTGTGCACGGCTGACTGTATAACAAGTATACGTATCAATTAACTATCACTTCTCATAATGTATTTCTATCTTTATATGACCCACAACGAACGGGGGTCCGGGGGCAGCGCCCCTGGCAGCGGGGTCTAGGGGCGGCAGCCCCTAGCAGGGTCCAAGGGGCAGAGCCCCTGGCTGGGGTCGTTAGATTTTTAATTTATTTTCTAATCGAACTTGACTTTAGGCGAAGTTAACCCTCGGGCGAACTTAGCTCTAGGCGAAGTTAACCTTAGGCGAACTTAGCTTTAGGCGAAGTTACCAGCTAGGCGAACTTAGCTTTACAGCGAAGTTGCCATCAGGCGAACTTGGCTTCAGGCGAAGTTGTCATCAGGCGAACTTGGCCTCAGGCGAAGTTACCAGTTAGGCGAACTTAACTTTACAGCGAAGTTGCCATCAGGCGAACTTAGCTTGCAGGCGAAGTTCATCAGGCGAACTTAGCTTGCAGGCGAAGTTCATCGCTTTGAAGGCGAAGTTGCCCAGTTGCAGGCGAAGTTGTCCAGATCAGCCGCTGTTCGGTTTCTGACCAGCATTTCGAGCGATTTTAACACCCTTGCTATGGTTCAACATCACCCACTACGCTTCCCGACCATTTTCGGTCGCTTATACACTAAAAAGCTTGGATCTTTAAACTTCAAAGATCAAGAATCATACATTTTTCAGCTTGTTAGGATCTCGTTTAACTTGTTAACACACTAATCGCTCTCTCTCTCTCTTGGATCTGCCCAGTTCTTCCCTTGGTCCGGCCGGCGAAGTGTGGTGTGTGGTGTGTGTGTTTTTCTTTTTGGAGTATTAGAAAATGAAAGGAATGAAAGATATATTGGGTTTAGGGGACATTTATATCCCTTAGATCCCATTCTCATTTAACCCATCTCAATTAATCTAAGTCCATGATCCGCTCCTTACCCGATATTAATTAATAACGCAAAATCACTAAAAATAGCTTTCTTTATTCATCATTAAAATTTTTGGATGTTACAAGCAATGACTTTCCGATAACTAAACAGTCTGGTAATATAAAGAGAGAATTGATATGCGTCCAATAAATATTGTTATTCAGTTGATACTGAGAGTTTACAAGAAAATCTATGAAGGATTTGAATTATCAAATCATGTAAAGTAAGTTCTCGAGAATGATTGTTGTGTATATAGTCATATTTGATACTTTACGATTATTAAATATGTTGAACATAAATGGAACTCCTGAAAAGTTTCCTAAGGTAATTGAATACTTGAAAGATTAATTGATTCTGTGCATCAATAAGCATACACATAGAAGAGAATGTACATGATGAGTACAATATCTCAATAAACAAAGAAATTGTACAATGTGAATTTTTGATATGTGATATAAAATGACGTGTTAATGAGCACGTTTATAAAAAAAAAAAATCGTGGAAAAATGAATATGTATGCATAATTTGTCAAGTTGAAAAGAAGTCCATGATGGATTGGTAAATGCATGGATTTATGCTTATTACGTATGGACTAAACTATTCGAATTGAGCTTGGCACAAATCAAGAGATATTTTGATAAAGAGGGAGATAAGTTGGATATAATTAGCCATACTTTTATCAAAATTTCACTCTTAAAAGATCATTATAATCACAGTTTACAATGATGATGTACATATCACCGAGAGAAAATTATGAGCTTTTAAAGAGAAAATTCTTTTTGAAAGACCTTGACAAGGTGTGATTATTACTCGACTTATAGTTTGAGTATATGTGTAATTATATATTTATATGTCTATAAATCCATCAAAGATCTATGAAATGTTGAGACATTTTACCATGGTCAAATTTAATTCTTTTAGCACGTTAAAGGATGTCACACGATGACTCTTTATAATTTTCTATCTAAATATGAAATATTATTGGTTCGAAAATACTATAATTAAATGCATATATGTATTATGATGTACTATCAGCTATATATGATTATTATTTTCTTCATTTATGTTTATTGGCATGTGTCTTGCTAGGAGACATCAGAATGGGTTAAAACATGTATTTCAGGTATGAAAGATATGTTTTTATATTTTACTAACCCATCAAAACAAGTTTGGTTCGTCTTGTTGATGCAGAGAAACACAACATAATCATAGTGTTTACCAGATGAATCAGTAGAAGTTTTCACGTGAAGATCATACAACATATTCAACTTAAAGATTCAAATGTCAAGGGACGAAGACGCAAATGATTGACTAAAAAAGTTTTGGGTAACTTTCACAGAAGATCGATATTTACCATTTTAAAGGATATATAAATCAGGGGGAGACAATACGTGCTGCACTCTTTTTCCCTTAGCTATGGTTTTGTCCCACTGAGTTTTCCTTGCAAGGTTTTTAATGAGGCAGCATATCCAAGCGTATTGAGTTGATAACCAAGGGGGAGTGTTATAAATATATATTATTATGGTTATCAATACCTAATATAGATTAGGCTTATTCTTCAAGTTATCTTTTTCTATATATACATATCATTATATCTTATTGTAATACACACCTAATTAATGAAATCTTCATTTTTCTCCCTACATGTTCATCTCTTATTGTTTGGCTATTAGGCTTGTTTTACAACAAAGTATTATTTAATTGAGATGAAAGAGAAAATATTATTTAATTGAGATGATAAATGATAGTGATTTTTAGTATAATTTTAAATTTGAAGATAAAGAATTGAATGTGAATACTCTTGCTTGTTTTAATTTACTGTTTGAGCGTAATTATTGTTTATAATAATAATAATAATTATAATAATAATAATAATAATAATAATGATGATGCATAAACATTGACTGCAATATAAAAAGCCAATCATGCGTGTGTTTGTGTGAACCGATTAATTGTTGTCTGTCGAAGTGAAATATATAAAAGTTACATAATAATAAGGGTATTAAGGGGATGGAGGTCGGGTTGCCATCGGGGTTGTTGGCAATACCGCGCTTACACTTCAGATAGAAAATCAGGTTGATGAAGCTTAAAAGGTTGAGTCATAAAGCAATTAAAAATACTAATAACTAGTGATTTACCCGACGCAACTTCCGTCGCGTTGTAGCGTACACTAATGTGAGTTTAGTTGGCATGAGTGAAGTTTGTTAAGATACTTACACTAAATTTAATATATTTATTTGTCAACGCTGAAAACAGTATTACGATAGCGAGACTCATATAACTTATAATAATAGTACACAAAAATTAGCATATTTAAAAGATCGTAACTGTAAGGACACTAATTTCCCACATACGTACGTAGAGAATTAGGTGATAAAACCCGACGTTGCAACAATGGGTCAACGCGAATTGGGATGGTATTGTCTACATTCGTTACAGTACCGGAACAAAACCTAAAAAAAAACTTAGTCAAATTAACGAATTTAAAATAAAAAAACAAATAAAAGTCGTGACAATCGTATTACATATTATAAAAACATGTTAATATATTTAAACAATGTTTATTCAGTTGGTAAAACCCGGATGTGAGTAAAACCTGAGCATTGCAGCGGTGACTCAACGTATTCAATCAATAAAGGTTACGTTCGTAATGGAAATTTAACCCAAATGAATTAACATATATAAAAATAAAAGTATTTAAAACGATGTTTATTCGGACAGTAAATTCAGGTGTTTCTAAACCGACGCATTGAAACTAGGGTGTTGGTAAAACCCTGCCTGGTAAAAACTAAGCATTACGACGACGATCCGATGCTAATTCAATCATATCGATTATGTACGTTACGGTATAAAAAACGTTGGCAAAACCCAAGCATTACAACCTATAAAATAAATTCGTCAAAAAACTAAAATGTTGTTTAATCGGTCGGAAGGTCTAGGCATTGGTAAAACCCGAGAGTTCTCAGTCACGAGCGTTGCGACGATGTATTGTAAAACCTGCGTTTTAGTATAACCTAAGCGTTGATGGTCCTAGGCGTTGGGATCGTGAGACGTCACGAATTCGGTCGGTTCCAGTACATTTGCTACGGTACATGACCTTAAACCAAAGGTCGGTAAAACCAGAATGTTGGTAAACCCTAAGCATTGCCAATCCTGGGGTTTGCAGCAACAAGTCGATATAAATTTGATCGGTTTCGGTTACGTTCGTTACGTTAACAAAACATAAAAAATATAATTTGATGTGGCCCAATAATAGGCCGCCACTTAGGCTAATGAGGGTCTTGCGCCACAAAATTGTGTTTTAGTCTTATTAGATAACTAGTGTTTTACCCAGCACATTGCGCCAGGCAGGTTGGTAAAACTCAGGTCGTAAAACGACGCGAATTTGGTCGGTTTCTGTTACGTGTGTTATGACATGAAACGAAAAAAAAAATAAAACAAAAAAATTATAAAATTTAGGTGGACCGATGTGGTAACGTCGGTCGGTAGATTCCAAATGTTGTCGATCCCAGGTGTTGAGACGATGGGTCTACGCAAATTTAGTCGGTTTCCGTCAAGTTTGTTACGATACCCTTCCAAGATCTAGCCGCTAACCCGATGCACCAATTACAAGAAACACAAGATCGATCAATACGTTAAATACATAATTTATTGATAATTAGGATGAATACATTATGGTGGAAATAACTTAGATCTAGAGAGGATCCGGCATGGTGAGAGTATAATAACTTATGCCTCGGATCTCTACTAAATTATGAACATATGATACCAATTTATAGGCCAAAGCTCCATTCGTTAAGTTAAGCCTAATTCGTTATAATTCCATAACGAATGGTAATAACTTAACGAACTAGCCTCCATTCGTTATATTTCATAACGAATGGGCTTATAAACTTAACGAACTAGCCTAGTCAACTAACGAATGGACCCATTCGCTATACAATCCATAACGAATGGCCATTTTACAATAAATATACATTAAATACACAAACTAGACTATCTATAACTTATTCGATTGCTACGGACACCAAAACCGTGCACTAACAAACTCCCCCTTTTCCGTAGCTCTCGAATACTTTAACTGCAAATCACCAGTCACAAATCATGCACTAATAGACTCCCCCATGATTGATGATTCTCGGGCTTGTGCGGATGGACAAATCTTTAATTCTTCTCAGCAAACCAATAACTTGTAGCTTCTCATATCAGATCTCCCCCTCAAAGTGAGCAACTCTTGGAGATCATCCCGATCATCCACTGGCGTATGATATGGTTCAATCTTTCAACAATCAGCAGCAAGTCATCAGCTATACGTCAGAACCGGTAACGAAAAACATATCTTTACGTTTAACCTCATCACACATCTTCATGAAAAACCCGATCATTCAACATCTTTCACTTCATTTTCCCTCTCTTGATAACGTGTATCCCAAATATACTCTTTGAAGCTCTTCCACATCCCATTCGCAAAGATGCACTAATGTTTGGCCATAAGATTCAGAGTTCCAACCTCTATTAAAAAACCCTGAATGATCAAATTCTTCAATCCAATGACAAGACTCGTATATTTTTCAATAAGATCAGCCCGTTCGAGAATCGTCCCCCTCAATAGAAGTAATTCGTCGTATACTCATAGCCAACATAGTCAGGATCAAAGTCCCTCAGAAAGAAGTAAATGGACAGACACTCGTATCCCACATAGTCAGGTTTCAATCTTGAACAAATCAATCACCAATCGAAAAACAATTGCAGTCTTGAACTCCGACAAACGTAGCTTTGCAATCATGAATTACCACCCGAATTGCATTATTTTTTCAAGAAACCTTGCAAACGTAGGAAGATACATGCTAAATAAACTCAAATGAAAGTTTCATCTCCCCATTTTCTTGACAAATTCGGCAAGGTCTTGAACAATCTTCAAAAATCTCAAACAAACTCCTCCTTAAATTACACGTGGTCTCCCCCTCGGCCAGTCAAAATGCGTAAACAGTCGGGCGGAAAATATGTCACCAAAATTTGAGAGAAGAGTACCCAATACATTTGGAACATCCTAGAAAAAATTCGTTTAAGAAAATTTTTTCCGATTTTCCTGCCAAAAAATCACCGAAAATTGTTGAAAAATAAATATTTTCGCCAAAATTTTCAAGAACGAAATCTCAATCACGAGGAGTATTCAGGAAAATAATCGTCCAAGAAAAATTTTCCTGCCAAATAACTTTTTTTTAACGAATCGCCTCTCCATTCGTTATAAATTAACAACTCCAATTCGTTATAAATATCCACCATTCGTCAACCAGTCACTCATTCATTACACACTTAACGAATCTACTCAATTCGTTATAAATTACCATATTAATTCGTTATAACAATCCTCATTCGTTATAACAGTTACACGAATGGCTTTCGATTTGTTAATATTTCCACACTTTGTCATACATATTAACGAATTACCTTAATTCGTTACCAATGCCTTAACGACTTAACTTAACAAATTGCCTTAATTCGTTACCTTTAACTTAACGAATTACCTTGACGAATTAACTTAACGAATTACCTTAATTCGTTAAATTTTCCATTCGTTAAGATTCAATAACGAATTGCTACAGTAACATAACGAATTAGGTTGTTGGATCTGAACTGTTCACCAGAAAAGCGCATTTCGCCAGAAAAATCAGTTACAGTGGCCGGAAAAACGTAGATCTGGCCGGAATTAACTTAACGAATTACCTTAATTCGTTAAATTTTCCATTCTTTAAGATTCAATAACGAATTGCTACAGTAACATAACGAATTTGGTTGTTGGATCTGAACTGTTCACCAGAAAAGCACATTTCGCCAGAAAAATCAGTTACAGTGGCCGGAAAAACGTAGATCTGGCCGGAATCTGCACTTTCAAGCTTCATCCATGGCAGATCCATCAAAACACCATAATTAACCAACATAATTACACACGAAGACTCGGATTTTCATCCTAAAAACGAATCCATCGTCCAATTAACATAACAACCACTGATTTGATCCAAATCTGATCAAACAGTAACCATGCTCTTCCATGGTGAATCACTCAATTCACCATAATTTAAGACCAAATTATATAGGAAGCTTTGTCTTCCATCAATAAACACGAATTTACCATCAATTCGACCAATAACACTAATTTAATCCAGATCTGATCAAAACTCGTTGAACACGAAGAACACGAATTCCGTCCAGATTTAATACCTTAATCGATGCAACGAGAGAGAGCAGCCGTCTGCTCTGATACCAACTGAGAGAACCTTCCAAGATATAGCCGCTAACCCTATGCAACAATTACAAGAAACACAAGATCGATCAATACGTTAAATACATAGTTTATTGATAATTAGGATGAATACATTATGGTGGAAATAACTTAGATCTAGAGAGGATCCGACATGGTGAGAGTATAATAACTTATGGCTCGGATCTCTACTAAATTATGAACATATGATACCAATTTATAGGCCAAAGCTCCATTCGTTAAGTTAAGCCTAATTCGTTAAATCTTCATAACGAATTAGACACAATTCGTTATGATTCCATAACGAATGGTAATAACTTAACGAACCAGCCTCCATTCGTTATATTTCATAACGAATGGGCTTATAAACTTAAAGAACTAGCCTAGTCAACTAACGAATGGACCCATTCGCTATACAATCCATAGCGAATGACCATTATACAATAAATATACATTAAATACACAGACTAGACTATCTATAACTTATTTGATTGCTACGGACACCAAAACCGTGCACTAACACTAAAAAAACAAACTGGCATCCGGTCGGTTTTCGTTATGTTCGTTATGGTACCGGAACTAAAACAAATGGCGTCAAAACCCAAGCCTTATAGGTCCCAGTCATTGATGCTTTGAGTTTATGCAAATTTAGTCGGTTTACGTCACATAAGAAAACAAAATTGGCGTTTGGTCGGTTTCCGTTACATTCGTCATTGATGCGTGGTGGGTGTAGTATGAAAACGTGTTAATTTTTTAAAAGGTTAGTTCACACAATGTTGAGTTTTAAATTTATATAAATGATTATTATCTTAACTAAACCACACACAAATAAGCATGTGTACCTATCGTATATGTAGTAAGTATAGGTAAGAACCAAGAATCGATCAACGAATACACTTATAGATTTTTACTACTAAATCGTCGTATTTATTTAAACGAAAGTGAAAATCATTTGGGTTTTGGTAAATGAGTTTAAAGAAACGTATATTTAAATTAAAATACAATATTTTTGGGTTTTTATATTTTTAGATAGAAAAAAGACCAAAGATAAAAGTGTATCATCTTGATTAAAACTCCTCTTAACTTGGTTTAATAGTTGATTAGTAAACATGTGATTTGAGCCTGCTATGGTGATTAAATATGAAAATAACATCGTTAGTCATGTTATTCCATGATAATTAAAGAAAGAGATAACTCTTGATCCCTTTTACAAAAACATAATTATTTGTAAGCAAATGGTTTTTGATAAAGATAAGTTAACTCACTTTAAAAATGAGACAATCCCTTAAATTACTAAGTGAATTGTCATTAATACTTTAATAGAAATAACATTTGTATTATAAATAGAATACCAATTAAGATTAGTTGAGTTGTAAAGGATTAACCTTGAATTACAAAGTATTAACCCACACAACTCTTGAGCAATTATAGAACTTATGTGATAACCACTAAAGAGTTTCTTGAAATAGGTTATGTTGCACACTCACTTAACGAGTAAGCAATCGATTCAGTGGATGAACACCAACAATCCGTTTTCACAACATTGTTGATAATTCCCATTTAAAAATGGTCAATCACTACTAATATTCCATTTGGTCCATGTTAATATTCGGATTCACGTTTCCCCCCCAACCAAGCCCTTACAAGAATGGTGATTTCTCGACTTATCATCAAGCTTGGAATCTTGGCGGCCCTTTAAAAGATTATTAAGTTATTCCATAAAACCTCACAAGAGTGGCAGTTCCCTGGCTTATCGTCAATCTTGGTATTTGGGGGTTCATTTTAAAGATTCTTAATTTATCAACCAAGTCCTCACAAGAAAGCAATTTCTTGACTTATCATCAAGTCCGGGGTCTTGGTGTCTATTTAAGGTTCGCCAAGGCTTCGCAAGACTAGCAATTTCTCGCCTTATCGTCAAGCTTAGCACTTGGGGTATATTTTAAGAGTATTTTAACATTTCTCATCAAGTGATAATTGCAAAATAACCATTAATTATTAAAAACCTATCACATGTTTTACTATCATTATTAAACTTTAATTAAGATTCATTATAAACCAAGATGATATTATGGAAGCTTAGCCACTAATAAGCATAATGATAATTATACAAGTAGTAGATACAAACATGATCAAATTGAAACAATCTAAACAATTTGAATGACTAATCTTTGATGCAAATGACTTCTCCTAAAAGCTTAATCTCTTTAATCTTCAAGGGTTGGATGGATGAGATTAATTCCCTTATTAATGGTGGTGAAAAGAGGTGGTTGGTGAGGAGTAAATGAAATGGAATGTGTTTTTAATGCCTCTTCAAGGTGTGTTGAATGAAGAAGATGGGCATTCAATTTGTAGGCTGATCAGACCCTCAAGGCACAACCGTGTTGAGTTCGGCACACCCGCGTCTTCATTTTTGTCTTGCAACATTTATTGCTCATGCCAGATCGTACGGCTCAAGGTCAACACGACCGTGTTAAGCAAGGCACGACCATGTTGAGTTCCACAACAGTCCAAACTTCTCCAGTTTTGTCTTTTTCTTTTGTACTTGAAGGCATGGCCGTGTCTTGGAAGACACAACCGTGTTTTGCTTCAAAACCTTCGATTTTGTCTTTTCTTCTTTCTTTTGTTAACATGGGGTGTGATTTGGTTAACGTGGCAATGTCTTGATTTTTTTGATTTTGTCTTTATTTCATATGCTCTAGGCATGACCATGTCTTGATTCATCATGTGGTGTGTTGAGTTGGTTTTCACCGTTTCTCTTTATATGTCGGCTTGTTTTATTCTTTAGGACTATATTTACCTATATATAGAAATTATAAACATTAGCAGTTATTTATTCTAATATAGTTTTCGAAATTACGCTTATTTGGAGATATTTTAGTGTGGAAAAGATGTATAATTTTTTATACTTCAAATCTCCCCACACTTGAACTTTGCTTGTCCTCAAGCAAGCTTTGAACAAACTCTTCGAAACAGCACGTCAACCGAAGCTAAACATTCATAGAAATTTCTGATGATCCTGGTAATCCATAAGAGAAAAATGTGTTAGTATATGATTCTTAAAACTATGGTTTGCTTTTATGAGCTTTATCTTATGCAAAACGTCAAGTGCAAATGTTCACACACACTCGACTTTATATCTGGACATACATGTATTGTTGTATGTATAAACACTCTTAGCCAAGATATGACTTACAGAAAATATGCTTGTCGAGAGATCAATTCTTCACCCACTTTGTGAAGCGCTACACATGTCAAAAGAAATTATATTTCCAAAAGTTTTGGTGGGTGATAGGTTTTTGTAAGGTGTTTTGGCAAAGGTGTTTTTCGGAGGGATACGATTAATCGTGCTCTTTCTTCTATATTTTTCTTCTTTTATTGGTATTGCTCTATTCTTCGTCCTGGAGTGTGGTGAATCAGCAAATAAATAATTTATTTATTTTTTTTACAATCCTAATTACTCTTTTAAGGTCAGATCGTCAAGCCTGTTTTATCCAAGATGCGCATAAGCTCCTCCTCAATCTTATGCTGAAATAACTCCCAAATCTAATGGATCGTTCGGCTTTAAGCCTAATAGCCCCCACCCTCATTAGTTCGATATATTCGTATTGGGATTGACTTTGACTTACTCTACATCTTCCTTCGTGGGGGTAATTTCTGCAGCCTAAACATCGTTCATATCTTTTTGCTCGTCTTTACATTGCGCTTTTGGAAATCCCACAAAATTGTGGTCTTTGTTCCTATTGGCGCCACTTTTTCCTCACCTCATTTCTAAAAAGAAAAATTCTCTCCCTAAGTTATGGAGTCAACCTAGGATTTGCGAATTGTAGCTAGCAAAGTAAATTGAAATCGAAAGAATGCATTTAAGCTCTTTAAGGTCTGCCAACAAATGACCAATGTTGAATTCTACCGGTTAAAGGGTAATTTGGTAGGATAGGTTTTGGTAGGTTTGGTGTTTCTCTAATAAGTATAGGGTTTATGGGGTTGTTTGTACTTTATGGAAATATATTGCATTTCTATTTATGCAACATTTCGTCTGATCTTGAATAGAATACGCGATATGGGTTATAATCCGCAAAAGTACCTGACTCACTTAAAAGTATCCAATATATGAGTATTTTTCAAAAATATTTCCATGAAGGCTTAATTCTCACAAACCGAAAGATTGGGTGAAAACGCCATATTTTGGATAAAGTTAATCTCAATATTATAAACCATATTTTATCAAATTTTGAAGTAAATTAATCTTGCTCAAATGTTTCTCGTTGTAACTTAGTTTTTAGTTTGTCAAAAATATTTAAAAAGCTTAAGGTTTTGTGGCTACAAAAACTGAAATTTGAAATATTTGTTCAAAAGTTTCGCTTGTTATACTTGGTTTGGTCAAGTGTAAATCTCCTCCCCACACTTATATCTCACGTTGTCCTCAGTGTGAAATGATTTAAAGTAAATGGGAAAGAGGCGAAAAAGGAATTTAACTTCCTTACGAGCCGAGACAAAATTTTTGTCATCTGTTGTGTTCATAGCTGTTTGGAAGTTTTGGTAGTAAAATAAATCCTACTTGCATAAAAGTTACAACACAATCCCAAATATAATACACAAAATATATAAAGACACAATATTACCTATACTGCCCTACAAACGGGCACCCTACATAATAATAGTAATATTGTCTAAAACATCCACACAAAGCAACAGAAATAAACATTGTTCACAACCATCATCAACACAAACAAACCATAAAAGTATATCATAAAACATCCATTAACTAACGTGGGGGTCATTGGTCACTAGTGTTGGGGCTCCTAAAGTGTCATATCTTACCTAGTGGTTCTCTGGTGGCTAGTGTCTGTCCATCTGCTCCCTAATGTATCTCACATATCCCTCAAGGTGATCAAAACGTGTGGCCATAAGATGGTGCATGCCCGCAAAGGAGTATGGGCCAGGCTGTGATGAGCATGTACCATAATCGGTATATTGTGTACCAGGGCGACGACGTGTACGACATACCTGAGCTAATGGCATATCATCATCCTCATCAGCAGTAGCCTCTGAATCCCACACCCTACCACGGGAGTCCACAAAACGAAAGTTTTTAGTTTCCGGCACTCGCACCACCATCTTAAGCGTCATGCACATATGGAGATCCGTGGGAATAGGCTATGTTGCCTCGGTACCATGAGGATCCAAACTGTATGCCTCATGAAGCTTTACAATCCATCGTACCCCAAACGTCTTTGTTTCATTGACTTTTGCACATTTCCCCACATCTTACATAACATGTAGACGATGTTACAATTTCCCCCCGTTTTCATGCAATAGAGGGACCAAAAATCCCTAAGGCTAACGACCCCTATGCTTTCACCACGGATGTCATGGTTTGGCTAAGGATACGATGAATATACCTAAACAGTGGGTCCCTCAACTCAGTACTCCTAGAAACACTCAGGTTGTACACTGCCTCTGAGTTACATGTTAACAATCTCCACGCATCTGCTCTTTCAGTGTTGTCAGTTGTTTGTCTTATTTTTCTTCCCTCTTCACCCTCAAATGTGTAGACTGTTGTAAGACACATCTCTGTCTGAGTCTCTGCATGTGCGTAGATCCCAAAGTCACACCTAACTCTGTGAACGAGGTCCTGAACCACCGAACTCCTAGCCTAAAGGTTACCATGTCTTCCTCAAAATGATCTCCTGGTATATTGGATTTTCTTTGAGTTTGAACGAAGCTAAGAATTCTATGGTCAGTTCCCTATATGATTTTGTCTGGTTTCCTAGGAAGCGTTGCCACGATCCACAAATTATTTCCTTATACCTTTTGTATTGATTCACCTTCCTAAGTGTAGCCTTGCATGCATAATAAAGCGGGTCTTCCACCCTCGCTTTCATTATCTCGACTTTTTCACTAGCTTAAATCTTCATTCGAGAGTTACCCGCAAATGATAATGATGGGTGCTCTATTTCATCAAACTCCTCATCGTCATATCCGGCCATCCTAAATAATAAAAACGAGTCAAGAAGATGAATTTGAAAAATTAATATTTTGTTCCATAGGCAAGGCACGACCGTGCCTTGGGAAGGCACGACCAGTGCTAAGTTGGGCGATAATCTGGTTGACTTTCTTGGTTGATCACGACTGTGGTGTGAAACATGACCCGTATTTTGCACGAATTCGGAGTTATGAAGTCACGAACATGCGTATCAACCCGATGCATCAAACTTATTAAATGGTTTTAGACATGGGTAGGTCATTAGGGTGAAACCCGACCCGAACCGTAAGTTAAC
The DNA here is from genome assembly GCF_021521415.1 of Bidens hawaiensis. Taxonomy (NCBI): domain Eukaryota; kingdom Viridiplantae; phylum Streptophyta; class Magnoliopsida; order Asterales; family Asteraceae; genus Bidens; species Bidens hawaiensis. The sequence goes on from NW_027496204.1 coordinate 67,679, forward strand.
CAAAGTGAACTCAAAATCATGTTTAAACTAGTTACAACCAACTTTTTCAAACCAGTTCATGTTGTAAACTAAGTTTAGACATGTTAAGTAAACCTAATCGATCCCATATTTGGTGGAACTTGAATCTAGGGTTCGGATTATACCCGGATTGAAAGTGAAGTGGGTCTAATCGAGCCATAGAACGAGATTGAAACGAGTAAATGGCATACCTTGATGATTGAAACAAGTAATTAGTGGGATAGTGGCCGGAAAATCGTCTGAAATCGCCTAGGGTTTGAAGGGGTGTGGTTGAAAGTGAAAAATGGTAGGTTTCAAAATATAAAAACTACAGGCCAACCCGACACGGCCGTTGTCAGCAAGGCACGACCGTGCTGACCCGACATGTTACCGTATTTTCGTTCTTTAGCTGTTTTCAAACACTCGATTCGTTTATCGACCATTTTGGACTAAATGAGTTAGGTTTGTCAATTTAAAAACACAGGAAATGAGATTTCATTGATCGGAACACGAGTACACGAAGTTAAAGCAATGGACACGAAAAATACAAGTGACAAAGGAATAGAATCCTAAACCTATAGGAAACTACTTGAATAACCCCGGTCCTCCTCCGAATAAGGGCTGCATGTTGGTAGGCCCTGGAATGAAGTTGGTTTGGGTTGCCCATTCGTCCTGGTTCCGATTAAAACGAGCGAGCTCAGCCATTATCCGCTCTAGGTAGTCTTCTAGCTTTACCATCCTTCGGTTCACATGATAATGTTCGAAACATAGTGTTTCAACCTTATCATGCAGCTCTTGGTTTCTTTGCTCCGACACCACGTTAATGGTCACCAACTTGTCAACCCTCTCGCATAAATATATTAACTCCCTAACTACATCTATAGGCACCTCTCCTTGTCTTCCATTGATTGGTATCCATCCTCTCCTCTCCATGGTAATTTCTTGGTGGAAATGTGTGAAAAGGGGTATGTTAAAAGAATGGGAAGTAATAGCCATCTATTAACATATAGGATGGCAAAACAAGGCCATGGTGACACAAACACGGCCATGTTAGGTTATCGTCATGAATGTCAATTCAGAGTTTTGCATTTATTGAGGAGATGAAAAATTATGACTTGGCATGGCCCGTTGTTAGTACATGCTTTTGTCGTCTTGGTCTTTGTTTATCTATTGTAATTATTTATTATTAATGTAAAGGGCTTTTTGGGGATTTTTTAATGCCATTCTTATGTAACTGACCATTCGTTATGTGACGTATAACGAAGGTGTCCATCCGTTAATGTAAGGGTCATTCATTATGGAATGTATAACGAATGAGCCCATTCGTAATGTTATTAGACCATTCGTTTAGGATGTTTAACGAATGAGGTACAATGAATGAGTCATTCGTTGTACTTTAAGTTATAGATAGGGGATGAAGATGAATGGTCCCTATTTGTTATGTACTGTATAACGAATGGGGTCATCTTCTATATATATATATATATATATATATGGTGTACCCTGTTCATAACTTAATAAGTGTGTTATTATTATTCTTGATATCTCGTAACTCTGCCTGATTGTTCACTCACACACACTTCCTTAACATAATTACTAAATCGTATTATCACCCGTTTATATCAAGAACTAGATCGTAAAGTATGAACTGAAATCAATTTTTTACACAGTGGTTTCTCAAGTGGTATTAGAGCCATTGTTCGATTATTCAGGTGATATTGAGCTTAATTGAAATTAATTGATGTTGATTTAAGTTTTAACTGTATGTATGAATTCTGAAACTGTACGGCTTATATTTGAATCAATTACTCAGTATTTGGTTTGGCTGTTAATTGATGTCAATTTAAGGTGTAATAAGTTCTTAATAAGATTCATCAGCTTCGGTTGTGATTAATTGGATTATTGTTCGTCAATTCAATAGAATTGATAGTGTAATTGAGTTTTGGCGGGAACAAAGGTTATCGGTGTAACAACTCAGACTTTTCAAATTTTGTATTTTTATGTTCGCATTTATCGAAAAAAATTAATTATTTTTATATCCCTATTTAATTTATTATATATTATATAGTAATAACTTTCAAGTTATGGCAATATTAGCCCCAAACAAAACCTTTGTCCAACTTTATTTGAGTTTTTTCAAACTCTAGGGACTAAAATGCAAATACCATATATTAATATAATATAACTCATCAGATCCAATAACCCGTTTCCATATCCAAATCATAAACCTGGTGACCCGTTTTGTAGCTTGGACAATAATTTTCGTCTCAACTTGGAAATCGAATCTTCCAGTTTGTTAATCTTACCTTAATCGGCCAACCGACACACTTAATTATGTAAAATCGATATATTTGATACAAATTTCTTATACACGAGCCGGACCTAACTCATAAAGGATTACACACCAAAACGACCATGATAATCCAATTAAACGTGTTTATACAATCCTCATGGTGTCGCCTACTGTAACCCATAATGAATTAGATTATTATTGTTTGATGCTTGTTCTTGATCTTCGTTCTGCCGGCCCGGCTCGTTTATGATAATCCATCTTACAACATGTTTTGAGGTAATTAATTCATAGGTTTTGATCGTCTGTTAACCCTCTTCAATAACCCCAAGATCAATTGGATTAACCTTAGCAGATTAAGCCAATTGATCTTGCTAGGGTTCTTATGGTTTATAGGTTATTTTCTTTACTGGTTATATTTTTGCTTTTTGAATCATAACATGAGTTAGACACCAGCCTCGTGGCTGGTGCACTTATTGTTAAGGCTTGGAGACGGCTGGGGACGCAGGTTCGTTTCCCCCAGCCCATCTTTTTAGTTGATTTTTTATAAGCTATTTAATCTTTTTATTAACTTATTTAATTTCTTAATCAATATTACTATATAATAAATATAATAATTAATTTATATATTTGTTAAAAACCGACTTTAACTAATCACTTTTGCCAAACTTTGGTTAAAATAATATATATGTATATATTTATATAAATATATGTATATATATATATATAGTTATTAAAAATTGCTAAAGGGTTTAATTTAAAATATATATTTAAAATTTATCTCGTATATTCATGAATTAAAAATATGGTTTACGTATTTATTAAAAGAACATATTTTGTATAAATATTATTATTTATTATTTGTATATATTATTTACAACATTAACATAAAGGAAATATTTATTTATACTAAGAATATATATAAATACATTTAACGTATTTTTTAGACTGAAATCTCTTTATATAAACTATAAAGTTTTATAAATATTTATTTAGGTATTTTTAAGTATTTTATATAATTAACTCATAATCATTACTATAAAACTTTGATAATATAATTGATACTAAATTAGAAGGAATTGTTATTGATAGTAGAAATATACATATATGTATATATACATTAAATGTATTTTTAAAACAAATCTCTTTGAAAATTATTACAAATTATTATTTATTTAAGTATTTTGTTTATAATTATTCAAGAGACGTTATTTATTATAAAATTGATAACTAGGAGTAATAAAATTGGTAATAAATTTAAGTAGTATTTAACCTTCGTAAGAACATACTAGATAGCTTCGTTTTTCCATCCATATTCATTTCCTCAATTATTGTAATTAGGATTCTCGTCGGTAAATCCCAAAGAGCTTGACTTACCACATTCATTTACTTCTTGCTTAATCGCTAAGGTGAGTAATCACTCCCCTTTTTTACTTATTTTAAATCCTTTTCGGGACATATGCGTATTTACAGTATTTATCTATTATCTAGTATCCAAAACCGCAACTGTTTAATTCTTGTGTGTATATTTGTTTATGCCTAACTTGCTATTTGCTTACTTGCTTTATTTGAATACATTTCGGAGAGGTCCAACATATTCTCAGTCTAGTATGATCATATGGCCGTCGTAGTGGCCAGCGTCCGACGCATGGAAAATGGTTTCACCGACACCTCATTCTTGGTAACCAATGCCCATTCGCATGGCAACAGTTTAGCCCTTTCTGTATGGTTTGATTGATTGTTTATGTGATATGGCTTAACTGTTTATTCTCACATGAACAGTTTGCATCTTTCTTTATCTATTATATATTATTATTGTTGTGTCTTAAACTGGTGTTTTACTCACTCAACCTGTGTTGTTGACAAACCTTTATATTTTATAGGCATATGCAGGTTATTGTTTGACTAGTTGCAAGATTTGATGAAGATTTATTGAAGAATTATATTATAAGAGATATAATTAGGATTTAAACTTGTATTTATTGTTTGTTTAATGAGTTGTATTTTGTATTTGATTATTTAATTAAATTAAATAGATATGGTCACTTTTAAATATTGCATAATAGCACCTTGAGAGCTCTGAGCAATCAACTCACGCCCCGACATTTCTGCCTTAGGTTAGGGTGTGACAATCGGACTGGTTGTGTGTAAGTTTGGACAAGTTTGAGTTGGAATTGGTAGTCTGGATTGGTCAGGGGTTGTTCGGATTGTTGTGACGAGTAAAGTGATAGTTTACTTGTTGAAATTGGGGTTGATTTGGACGAGTAATCCAAGTTGAAGATTTTCACACCCTAAACCACGGCCTAGGCGTGCGACGCATATGTTGGTACAACATTTGTAAATAAATCAGAGTTACGATTTAAAAGCGGAAGTCTTATATTTATGTGGATTTAAAGTATAATATTTACATTACAAAAGACGGGATTATAAAATACCCGTTTAAAGTATTACTTGTTTATACAAAAGATTAGTTGTTATAATAAACCACCATTTATATTTTAAAGTTTAACAAAACAATCCGAGCCATCGGATATCTTGAGCACTTCGAGCATTCCAAGCTCCTAATCTTGATTACCTGCAAAATGTTTAGAAAATACGTCAGTAACACATGCTGGTGAATATGCTGACGCTAAAAATATTTTCTTTTAATTGATTAACCCTTCGAGACATAACTTTGGTCCGGCCCATCGTGGCTTAGAAATAATCAAGCTTTAAAACAAACACAATTATAAACTCAAGTCTCTACACAAAACACCCCAGCAAACACCGCAGCGTTTGACATTACTTAGGTACCATACGTATACACATGGTCAGTCTCACTCGGACGTAACTTAGGTCCGGCCCATCGTAGCGGAGGTCATGACCAAGTGTGGTGTGGTGTGCCCACGGACTTATTTACCACATATGTAAGGATCCAAACAAACGTACACGACATCCTGAGGGCTAGTTCTTACTTTTGTTTATAATGTTTTAGAGACACGTAGTCCCATTTAATTCTTTTCATTTAATTCTTTTGACTCGATTAAACAAGTTTGTAAAGTTGGGGCGTATTCACCTTTTTCTTTTGGATCTGCTTCAATAAACTGTCCGAGGGTCTTTCCCTTTTCTTGCTATCTCGCACCTATAGTACGAGTATAACCTTTTGTTAGTCGGATATTCAATCCGGCTTAAGACCTATAGTTTCTTTTTATAATATTTACCTCGATTAAATTTTCTTTACTTTAAAACCTTTAGTTAAAAAGTATTCTTTCTTTCTTTTCTTTTATAAGTTAAAACTCTTTCTTTTTAGCTTATTTTCTTTTCTTTTCTTTTATAAGATAAACCTTTAGTAAATCTTATTTTACTTTTGTTAAAAACCCTACGTTTCTTCTTCTTTAATAAACGTTTACTTTCTTTTACTTATTATCTAAGAATAATAATATTAAACTTAAATAATATTTATAACAAAGAATTATATAATAATCACTTTTCTTTCCTTTCTTTTCTTTGTTATGATTTCTTTTGTTATTTATCGAGGTATCGAGTATATCATCGACTTTGGGTTTTAAGCCTTTTAATAATTTATTATTATTTTATTCGGGCATTACGCCTACCTTCATTGGCTTAGAAAACCCTACATAATTGAGCAGCACTTCGATGTCGCTTCGTTTTTCCAATGCTTCTTGATCAACACCTTCCTTGCGACAACTTTTCCTTTACACGCAAAACGAGGCACCACCGCTTCTTAAAACATTAGCACGCTTTACGAGGCGAGTCATCGTGACATCTCTTGGAAGCACCTTCTTTGAGATAACGTCGTTAGAGTGTCGGGATGTTGTCTGTTTAATGGCACGAATTACGAGGAATCAGGCACAGAAATCGAGGAAACTTTGCACGTACTACGAGGTAGTAAGAGAGAGTATTCTAGAGAGAGAAAGAGCTGTGATGTTTGGTGTGAGGAGTGAGAAAACCCAAAGCCATCTGTTTATAAGTTGTTCAGGAAGGCCATCGTGATACGCGATGGCCCTTTGGCTCTGGCGTCGCGTATCGCGACGTAGAGTGATGACTCGCCAGTAGGCTTGCCACGTGGCGACACGTGGCAGAAGTGATGCCACATGGTGACACGTGGCGGATGATGTTCCACGTGTGGACACGTGGCACGCCACGTGCCTTGCTTGTCAGACAACCCATCGAGATACGCGATGGATTTTCCTTCTAATCCATCCCGTATCGCGATGGGTCAGGAAAATTAGAATTTTCATTATTAACCCTTGAGTTTAGAATTTGTCATTTTTGGTCCTTTATCTTTTGAAACTTGGTATTTTAAACTCGAAACTTTCACGATGTTTCAAAGATTGTTTGAATTTGTGTTTGGATCTGGAAATATGGAAATCGTTTGAAGGTTTGAAGAACTGATTCGTTATGTTGAATGCTCATTCGTTACGTTATAACTGCTCATTCGCATGAACAGTGGTAACCGCTTATGCCACGTGTCAGTTTGTTATAACTGATCATACGCTGCAGTTGCCCATTCGTGATACAAACCTCATTCGTGATACTATCATTCGTATACTCATTCGTCATGCCATTCGTCATGTCATTCATCTACTCATTTTCTGATCATTCGTATCATCATTCATTACGTTGTCATTCATTTGAGCAGTAGCTGATTCGTGATACTTATTGAACAATTCGTTGCTTAAACCATATTCCATTCGTTATACCATTCGTTACTAGAATCAGAACCACATTCGTCAATATTATTACTAATTCGTTAGAGAATTTAGAAATTTAACCCTTAACTTTTATATTTGGAAAATTTATACCCATAATTTTCAAAGATGATTGTTTGAACCCATATTTATGAAAAATGGTTAACTACTATGCATTAGCTTCTTATAATTTGATGATGCAGCAAATGCTTCATCTGGACTCAAATATTGGTTCACATTCAAAATGTCCACGACTTATGAAGTTAAGCGATTTTGCTAAATGGGAGCCAAGGTTTAGAGCTCATCTAGGATACGTGCATCCTGACTGCTCTCGAACCGTTGATAATGTTTATAGTCCTCCTATGCTTGGTGATCCGAGCACCAAGTATGAAGAAAAACCTTTTGAATCATATACTCAAGACTAGAAGAAGGCTTTGGAAGTTGAAAATAAAATATATTCCACTTTAACTATGGCCTTACCTGATAATATTTTCCACCAGGTTAGAAGTATTAAAATATGTGTTTCTCTATTACAACATATTAGAATGAGAAGTATGCGTAACACACTGGAGAGTAAGAAGGTTATGCTATAGTTTCAATACCGAACTTTTGTTTATTAAAGTGAGACACTGTTGAAGAGATGCTGGCAATATTCAACCATTTGATTGCTGAAATGATCAAACAAAAGATGGAACCAACTCAATTTGATCAAATTGACACGGTTAAGAGTTCACTGCCGAATTCATATTTCACCTTTTTACTTGTGTTGAAAGAAAATGGTGTCTTTAAAAATGATAATTTGACTACACTAGAATTTATGAAGAAGATAGAAGAGAGAGAATATGACATGAAATGTCAGAACTCTTCAAATGATAATTAAGATCCTACATTATATGGTGGGTCATTACCATTAAACAGCAGCTCAGCTCCAATCAATTCTTTCTATTCTGAACTTCTCAAGAGACTCCACAATTAGTTAATAGGCCTATGCCAAATGTTTGTTTGATGGCATCTGGTTCAAATACAAATATTGGTGGGTCAAGTACTGCATTTGCTAGTACTAGTAATACTTCTTCAGCTCAACCACTGAATGTCAACATGAAGGAAGCCGAACAACACTTTGCTTTCCTTAGTGTTTTTATGAGCTCGTACTAGCAATTGATGGGGTGGTAAAATTGCCACAAGTGAGCTAACTGATGAAGATTATGACCAAATCAATCCAGATGATTTTTTCTTGTGCTTATTGTGAAGAATTAACGTCCAAGTTTGACTTAATTCATGACCATAATGAAACATTACTGAAAGATCTTGCTATAGTTCGAGATAACTATAGACAATCCCCAGATCTTGAGAAAAGATCAAAAGATAAAATTGAAGGATTGTCAAACAGTAATTATGATCTGAAAGCAGAACTTTTAGGCAAGTTAATTATAATTGATCAATAGTTTCAAGAGATACTCAAATCAAGAACAAAAATAAATGAGCTTGAAAATGAAATTCTCGAGTTGAAGAATAAGTTGGGAAAATTTAGAAATTCATCTTTTATGCTAAATGAAATAATTGAAGTATCTGGTAAGCAGAAATGATTGAAAACTGGTTTAAGCTTCGTTGAAGTACCTCCACCATTTCATGATGACTATTCAAACAATTCATTTTCTGGGAAAGAAGAGAATGTTAGTAATAACAATTCTTCAACTATTAATTTTTATAAAAAGAATGAATCAGTAATTATGTGGAAAAACCAATACACATTAATCAAGAAAAACCAACTCATTCTTTATGAACTCAAGGATCTCATATTAAGAGTAATAAATCTGTTGAGGAAGTTGTCATTGAAGATGATTGAACCACAAAACATACACAAAGAAAAGAATATTCCACATTCTAATCACATTTTATGTCAACCTCATGAATTTGAGACGACGGCGTAAGGTTCAAATACATCTAAAATTAACAAGCCAAGTGTCAAAACCAAGAAATCAGAAAAGCCCACAGTTTCTGTTAAGGATCTAATGAAGTTCATTAATCCTTCAATTGGTAAAGTATACACTCGAAGAGTGTTTAAGTTAAAAGGTGTAAACAAGGTATGTAAGGAGAAAGACATTTCGTTACACTTGATTAAACCAGAACTGATCGAGAGTGTTTTTCAAAATGAAACCTCATGTTTAAATGACCTTGAATGAGCTTTTGCAAGATCCAAGTTATTAAACAAGCTTGCCATTAAACCAATTTTGATACATAAATTAAAATCTGTTAAACCTGTGAAGTTTGTCAGTTCGACTGGAACTAATACTTTACAAAGTTTCTCGAACTGTTCTAATTTGGACTTTTGTAAGAAAAAGAAGGCTTCCACTTTTGATAATTTGGATGAGGTGAAAGTTTCAGGTGCATCTTGTCAAACCGATGTTTCACATACAACTGGTAAACCAAAACACACTTTCGTTGATACGAGAACTTGTTTCTCGCGTGGCGAATGTGGTCAGGTTGCTGGAAAATGTGGAACGAGGGGACTTAAGAATGTAAAGCCTGTAACAAAGGAACAACCATCAAAGGTTCCAATGGTTAAGGAATTTCTTAAGAGACAACCGTCTCAAGTTCAACTTGACGAGACTAACATTATGTTTCATGATGTGAATCCACGCAAGGTGGTTCATGTTAATGACATCTGTTAACTTAAAGAAAAATTGTTTGTACCCTCTCAACCAATTTGTCAGAATTATGACACAAATGTGATCAAAGATGCGTATCTTAGACGAAAGTCTAAGAGACATGTGACTTATTTTCAGGTGCATAGATCACAATTGGAATCTAATGCGATTAAAATTCAAGATGAAAAGAAATAGGTGCCAAGAATGAGGCCTGAGCTGCCTTTTTGGTCTTATTATTTTTCTTGATTGTGTAGAGTTCATACCAGACTATATCTGGAAATAAATGAATTATGGATAGTGGATGCTGTCGACACATCCCCGACAACCTTAACCTTCTATCAAATGTCAAAAATATTCAAGGGGGTTATGTGGCGTGGTTTCTCATATTTTTGATAAAAAGTACACCACCGTATTCACCAACAAGGAGTGTATAATCCTCGAACCGAGTTATGTCTTTTATAAGAATATGGTTGTCAGGCGATTTCCACGATTGAATAATATTTATGTACTTAACATGAGTACTAAAGTATCGACTTCAACTTCTATGGAAACATGTTTTATCTCTAAAGCAACTGAAAAAAGACTCGATTCTGTGGCACAAGTGCATAGGTCATATTTATGTTAGAAAGATGAATCATTTGATTGCAAATGATTTAATGGACGGTGTGTCACTAAAGCATTTCAAATTGACCGATCATTGTGTTTCTTGCAAGAAATGCAAACAAAAAAGAAGTATCACCCAACGAAGTTATTTAACTCTATTGATACTCCACTTGAACGACTTCACATGGATTTGTTTGGTCCAGTGAATTGTGCGAGTATTGCTGGGGATTGGTACTGTTTAGTTGTGACTGACGACTATTTGAGGTACTTTGGGTGTTATTTTTGAGTTCGAAAGATCAGACACTGGTTCTTGTGCAAAACTTGATCACTAAGATCGAATCACTTTACAAACAAAAAGTGAGACGAATTCAAAGTGATAATGGTACGAAGTTCAAAAACACTATATTGAACTTTTTCTGTATTTAAAAAGGTATTCATCGAGAATATGGTGCTCTTATGTACCACAGCAGAACGGTGTGAATGAGAGGAAGAACCGAACTTTGATTGAAGCTGTAAGAACAATGCTAGCAGATTCAAAGCTTCTTGTTCAATTTTGGAACGAAGCTGTGAACACTGCTTGTTATACGCTCAATCGTGTTCTGATGGTTAAGAAGCTTCAAAAGACAAGTTATGAGCTTCTCAATAACATTAAACATAATTTAAAGTTTCTTTAACCATTCGGGTGTCCTTGTACTATGATGAAATGTGATGCGGGTAAATTCAATGAAAAAGTTATAACGCGTTGGCTAAGAAACGAGTCTTTAACTTCTCTTTGGGTTGGGTAGAAAAATGGTACCATGTAGATTGTCAAAGCTACACTACACCACATGCCGGCAAGGGGCCTAATTAGATGTTTGACTATGAGGAATTATTTAAGTCTTTCACTCCCTTAGTTGAAATACCAAACGAAGACTTGGTGCGTGCTTACTTGGAAGAACAACTGTTTTCCACACTGGTTTCTTCTAATTATGATGATATTGTTGAAAATGATCATCCTAAGACTTCCGTTACTGTTTCTGTGTCTTCGGATGATGGCCATTTTGAAGAATCTTCTTCAGCTCCATTTGTTGAGAATCCAGAAGTATCTGAGTTACTTGCTGATAAATCTTCTCATTCAATGGATGATTCTACAACTGATATCAATGAAGAAAATCTTACTAATTTATCTGACAATGTGGTTGTCTATGAGAATCCGACTCTTCGGACTAATACTTATCATCATCAAGAGAACATCAATGGTGTTCTTGATGTAGGCGTTCGTACACAACATCAAGTTGCTAATGTCAGTGAAGATAATGTATTGTGTGCATACGCTGACATGCTTACTTTGGGAATCATGATTATTGCCCGATACACTTTCTTTTTATCTCAAGTTGAGCCGATGAGTGTTCCTATGGCACTTCTGTAACATCCGGCCCCTCCCACCACCAATACTGTCCGCTTTATCCACGAAGAACTCACGGATTTGTTTTTGGTTGCCCAGGTGAAGACTTCCCAGGAGGTCACCCATCCTGCTACTACTTCCAGCTGAGCACGCTTAACTATGAAACTCTCCTCTCGTTCACTACCATTAAGCCCAAAACATGTTGGTGATTTAAGAGGCGGGGCATTTACTTATGAACCAAGGATCTCTCTTGTCCATGGCCGATGTGGGATTTTCCTATGATGTTACAAACACCCCCCCTTTGGACTCATCATCCCCGATGAGGTTTGCCCCACCATCCCATCCAGGATGTGGGATTTGCTTAAGGTGTACCTCACGACACCCCCAGAGACTCACCGTCTCTGATGAGGTTTTCCCCCCACCATCCCGAACAGCACAATAGTGGTTCTGATACACTTGTAACATCCGGCCCTCTCACCCACCAATATTGTTCGCTTTGTCCACGAAGAGCTCACGAATTTGTTTTTAGTTGCCCAGGTGAAGACTTCCCAGGAGGTCACCCATCCTGCTACTTCTTCCAGCTGAGCATGCTTAACTTTGGAACTCTCCTCACGTCTAGTACCATTAAGCCCAAAATGCGTTGGTGATTTAAGAGGCGGGGCATTTACTTATGAACCAATGATCTCTCTTATCCACGGCCGATATGGATTTGCCTAGGATTTTACAACTTCAAGATTCTTCATTGTTTGAAGCAATGCAAAAGGAGTTTCAACATTTTATGCGACTGGGTGTATGGGATCTCATTGATAAGCATGAACAGGTTAAGAAGCCTACCTCGAAAAAATGGCTGTTTAAGTGTAAGAAAGATGATCGTAGGGTTATTGTGAGAAACAAAGCACGTTTAGTTGTGCAAGGTTTTCAATCAGTAAGAAGGAGTAGATTACACTAAAGTATATGGTCTCGTTGCAAGATTGGAAGCTATACGTATATTTTGTTGCCTGTGTTGCCTCCATGAACCTTAAAGTATATCAAATTGACATAAAAATGTGTTTCATAATGGGGAACTTAGTGAAGAAGTGTTTGTGAAGCAACCTCCTGGTTTTGAAAATCCAGACTATCCAGACCGTGTCCCGAGAGCTTGGTACAACACGCTTGCTGACCATTTAACTGATAGTGGCTTCAAACGAGGAACTGTGGATTGTACTCTCTTTTATAAAACTGTCGGAGATGATTTGCTCCTTGTCCAGATTTATGTTGATGACATCATATTTGCTACACAAACGACAAATTAAGCACGGACTTCGAGAAGTCGATGAATACCTAGTTGAGATGAGCTCAATGGGGGAAATGAGTTTCTTTTTAGGGTTGCAGATTCAACAGTCTGAAGGCAAAATTTTTATTCATCAGACGAAGTATGTGAACGATGTCCTGAGCCGATTCAAGATAACTGCCCGGAAAAGTCCTTTCTAATCCTCTTCCCGTGGGTCACAATTTGTAACCCGGACGAATTGGAAAATACTGTTGATTAGACCCTTTTACCGAGCTATGATTGGTTCTTAATGTACTTAACGGCATCGCGTCCTGATATAATGTTTGATGTTTGTTTATGTTCCAGGTATCAAGCGAGTCCCCGAGTGACTCATCTGGCGGCGGTTAAGCCTATTTTCACTATCTGAGGAGTAATCCTGACATCGGGTTATGGTATTCCAAGGATGATAGTTTCGATCTTACTGGTTTTCCGATTCCGACTATGGAGGATACAAGATCAACTTCAAGTCTACGACGGTGGGTTGCCAATTCTTAGGAAACCGGCTTGTTTCATGGAAGTTTAAGAAGCAAACAACGGTCTCTACTTCAACAGCTGAAGACGAATACGTGGCAGCCACGAGTTGCTGTTCACAGGTTTTATGGATCCAGTAACACTTGTGGGATTACGGTTTGAAGTTTCCTACTACTCCCATCTTTATTGATAACTCTGCTGCCATATGTATCACGAAGAACCCTGTGCACCATTCCAAAACGAAACATATTGATATTCGTTATCCTTTTATCCGTAACTGCTATGAAAAGAAACTAGTTGACATTGAAGGTGCACACAGACTATCAAAAAGCAGACATTTTTACCAAACCATTTGATAAAACAAGACTTAAATTTTTTATTGGTTTAAATGATTTTAAATCTATTGCTGATATCCCTAAGCTCGAGTAATCATTTTTTGGTTTGTACAGTTTTGTTTTATTATTTAATTCTTTAATATTTTGGTGTTTAGGGGGGAGAAAATGGGAAATATAAAAATATTGTGTTTTATGTTTGTACATATAAAATCAAAAAACATTCAAATATTTCAAAAAATACAAAAACATTAAAAAATTGTGCTCCTCAAAATCAGTTTTGAAGCAAAAGAGAATATGATAGTACATTGATCATTTTATTCTGAAATTTCAGTATAAAATATACTAAAAAGACTGTGTGCTTAATTGCAGTGGTGCATTGATAGGTCTTAAACAAACAACTAGAGTAAAGTATGTGATATAAACATAAATATTGCCAAATTGAAAGAGGTGTTAGTCTCTTCCAAAAGTCTTGGTAATGAAGGTAGAAATGTAATAGCTTGTTATACTCAAGCCTTATGTCTGTTTGATCACCAAATATAAAAAACATTCGAAATAAAAGTGTTTAGTTAATTGTTAAAAATTCAATGGTGTATGGTCTTATGGCCTCAAATCCTGTATGGATGGGATGCCTCAAATTTCTGTACACTGTGAGTTTTTATGCGGTTTATCATCTGGGTATTCATAAATATGAATATTAAGAATGCTTTAAGAAGGAACCCTTATAAGTCAATAAACTTGATCACTGTTGTACTTCATACAAATTCACTATTGACTTGATCAAACACGTTATTAGTCATACATTGTACATCCCTTGCGTGCGTCTTAATACCAATAAGAAACAGAACCCAGGGGATACATTGTCTTCAAGCCAAACAGATGAACTCATGCATACTCACTCATAGTAAAGAAAACTCGGTGTATTGCTTGATAACAAGGGTATACCTTGTAGTGGGGATTATTTGCTAAGATTACTTAAAACTATAAATCATATATTTTGATTAACAGGCTTAATGGTTTAAGTCAAGTTTGGGTGACATGGTGAAAGTCAAATTAAGTCAGAACTGAGATTAGAGGCTGATAGTTTATGATATTGTGTGCTTTAATTGAAACTTAATCATATCACAGAAACACTTGAAAAATTGCTATAAGACTTATGTGGATATCAATATCAGTAACCGACTTAACGCCATTCATAATAAAGCCGAAGAATAAACATGTTATAAAGGATTTCTTGAGCAATATGGTTCTCTGCTCAACTCACAAAAACATGTACTGCTTTCATAGATTACATTTATATTTGTCTTAGTTTTAATTTTTGTTCTTGTTTCTATATCAAAAATATTAAAAATTCAAAATATTTGTTTCTCTGCTATATTTTAGATTTTCGAGCTAAGGGGTAATTTTTGAAAAGAAAAATATAAAACGAGTTTCCCACGATTTAAGTTAATGTGTTTTAACGTAAAACACGTTAAAGTGTGAATTTTTACCAAGAGAGGTAAATTTTTAAGTTATTTGTCATCAAAACATGGGTTTTTGATGCTTATTTATGGCTTGGAATGGTAAAATGGTAAAATTTTCCATTTTTATTTAAAGAAACACATGCGTTACACTTTATAACGAATGGGAACACATTCTTTAAACGTAAATGACGAATGATAGTCATTTGTTGCGTAATTGATAGCGAATGGAACCCCTTTGTTATTATGACATTCGCTTCTGCTCATCTGATAACGAATGAACATCAATCGTTATGTATGGATAACGAATGGCTAAGGAATTGATGGCTATTTGTTGGTTTATAGCGTTTGAGTTGATTCGTTAATATTTATTAACGAATGAACCAGTGAATGGATGCTTATTCGTTAGTTTAACCCTAACAAATGGACTCATTCGTACACTTTGGTTTGCGTGCAAAGTTGTAAACGTATAAGAACCCAGATTGAACGAATGGACTTAATTGGTTCAGATCTGCAAACATTGAAAAGAGCAAAATACAAAGAGACACCCTGCCCGATTTTTCCAAATATCGAAACCTCACAAAATCAAGTTTTTGTTGTCTGAACGGTGATTAGAAGGTATTTACGAGTTTAATAATATACAATTCATCGGTGTTGAACAACATCCGATAGGTTAATTAGGTCATGAACTTAACGGATATAAACTTAGCATAATCAAGGATTTAAAAGGTCATATTTAATGAATTAGATGATTAGGTTTAATCGTCGACATTAATCCGCCTCTAATGGTAAAACGATTGAATCAAGATGTATTAAGCTTAATTGAATTTCAATATGCTTGTTTAACTATTAGATGTTCAATCTAATTTTGACTTTGACTACTTAAAGTCAAGTTGTCTATTCGTCTTTCCACATTCGTGTCCTATAACGAATGGGATATCCATTCGTGTATAATGATGACGAATGATATCATTCACATGCTTTGATGACGAATGAGACCATTTGTGAACTTATATGACGAATGCAACTATTCATATATATTCATAACGAATGAAATCATTCGTTAATATTAACAAATGAGATCATTCGTTATGATTTCATATAACGAATGGAGCCATTTGTTACTTAAAATATAATGAATGGATAGCGAATGAGAATTGGAGGTTTTAGACAGATTCTATAATTCAACAAAGTGTTTGGTGAAATTTTATGATTTTTAGTGTATTGTTATTGTTTTCTAATGCTCGTTTTTCACTGAATTGGTAGATGAACAAAACGTTGATGCTCCGGCTCAAGAGAATCCAGTAGATCAGGTACAACAGGAACCTCATGTACAAGATGCCCCTCAACAAGTATAAGTTGCTGAGGAGGTTCAGATTGTGGAATTGACATACGACAAGAAACACAATATTTATGCGTTCTTGCTCCATGATTTTGTTGGACGAGACTTATTCTGTGATATGATTTCATTTATTCGCCGTTCAAGGATCCATCATTCTATATCTACTGACGTACCTGTTAACTTTAGCATTATCCGTCCATTATAGGATAGTGCTAAATACATAGATGCCGAGAAGCATATTGAAGCTGAAGTTTAGAACAAAAAGATCATTGTAGATGTGGACGTGATACGCAAGGTACTAAGGTTATCTGATACCGTAGATGATCCTTGTGAGTTTGATAAAGCGTTGCATAGAGGCTTATTCCATAGGCTGAAATACAAGGGCGAATTGGACAAGTCACAGTATAACAAGGCATATCTCTGTGAACAATATAACTACTTGCTACACGTACTTAATCACTTCCTTGGGGGAAGGAAGGGTGGATACGATGAATGTAGTATCATGATGCAATCTGCTTTTGTGGCTCTCGTTCTCAAAAAGCCATTAAACTTTTTGGAGTTGGTGTTTTATCATCTGAAAGAGAACTGCACCACACGCCACCACTAGAACAAGTTCCTTACGTTTCCAAGGTTCTTGCAGTTAATTATCGATCATTTGGAGCCTGACTGGTATGTGGTACATAATTGGTGGACGATGTAATGGTTTTGGAGCATATGTCTGAAGAAACGATGAAACGGTTGAAAACATATCGTAATCAAACACTAGAGAACATGCCCCAGTACAAGATATTAATAGGTCAATTGGCGAAACCTGAATATGAATGTCCACCTAATGATCGTTGGATTCACGAAGATTCAGATTTGGAACGTGAAGGTGGACTAGGGAATAATGATGGTGGTGATGGAGAAAATAGTGGGGATATGGTGAAGCAGCTCGTGCTGATGCTGCTTTACGCAAAAGAAAGGGCAAAGCAAATATGTCAGACAAGCCTAAGAAGACAAGAACCCGTAGTGGTGATGGAGTGGAGATTGAAATTTTTGTACCAAGGTCAACTGCACCACAATAAACACCGGTGGCTACTACTACCATTAGTACCCTAGTTGTTACATTGATGACAACGGCGCCGTTTGATCCGAGGTTTGCATCTATTCCACAATTGATGCTATCTCCGATGCTGACGGCTCCTGTTACTACAGTTGCCGCAATTCCTACTTCAATGCTAATGCCCATGCAATCAATGGACTTCTCTTAAATGGAATTCAACCGTCCTCAAAGACCGATGTAGTTAGCTCCTCCATCGTTCTTTACTATGCCTATTCCTCAACAAATGAATATGTTGTTGAATCTGATTCATCTTCAAGAGAATCAGATGGTCGTTGGCCGCCAATTTCAAGAAAAAATGTTGTTGGATCAAAGGAAGATGCTAAGCCACATCTAATACTGTCAGTGTGAGAATCAACAGATACGGGATATTGTTACTGCTCAGGGGGGAGAAGTTGAAAGAACAAGAAGACATCATCCTTCAGCTAATATGTAAAGACGATATGTTGAAGAAGCTGAAAGGAAATGATGATGATCAAGACCCTAATGTAGGTGTTGGTAGTAATGAGCAGCAACTAAAGACCGGCGCGTCTGGTAGCTCTGTTGGTGTTGAGGTTGAGGGTGGTGATAAGCAATTAGTGGTGTACCGTGACACTACTAATGTGCAACCTATTGAGTCTGTGAAGGCCAATAAGGTTTTATTTATGGATAACAATAAAGGGGTTGTTATGAGTATGGTAAACGTTGACGAGATCAAGGAAGGATAATTCATTAATCAATCATTATCTAGAGATCAGATCGCGTTACTACTTGGGTTAAACGATGAGGAGTTAGACAGGTTGGAGAATGAGGAAGACATTGAGGTGATTGATGATGATGAAGTCAGATTCGATACGAGTATTCCATCTCGGGATAAGTCATTTAATTATGATGAGGTAGAGGTGGAAGATGTGACGACCGAGGAATATCCTGATATGTACACTCGTACGAATACAGATTAAGGCATTCCATTCTTCACTACAGAACACATTAAAGCGGCTGAAGAACGTCTTGGGAAGAAGAAAAAGAAGGTTAAAGTAAGTGAAGCTGGTTCGGGTTCACATAATCAAGCTGGTAATGTATTTGAAGGGATGGTTGGACATAATGAAGCTCGTTTCTTAAAGCTCATTGATGTATTAAGGTACGTAGAGCAAGAACTTGATAGGCATATTAAAGCTCGTGCCATTGCCACCAAGTGACATCGTTTAAAGCTTCAAAGATTGTTAAAGGTGATATCGTCTCTTGGCTCTATGATTCTGAGCACAAAGTATGTGTAATCAAGTGGGAACACGATGTACACTATTATGAACATATTTCCGAGGTTCTTACTTTGCGAGGAGGGACGTGCATACGTTGGCAAATAGGCCGTTCGTTAATCGTGCTAAAAGAGAAATAGCGGATTGGTTCTATCAAAACTTGCAGTATGAGGTACGTCATCGTTTCAAATTATTTAAAGCTCAGTTCCCGACACGTAAATATATTAATGAGATTGATCCAAGAAACGGTTGGAGGAAACTGGTACTTAAGGTAAAGCCGCCACGAACGTTGAAGCGAGTCCCTGTAAAGACTTTTCCCCAAAGTCTCTGCAAGACTTTAAATCTATGGTATTACGACAACAGGTTTGAAAACGGTGAAGCCGTCATTGTTCTTGGAACAGGGTTGAAGACGGAGTTCATCCGAGTGATCGACCCGATGTGGTTGGTTAATTTATCCGAGTCTGATAACGACACGTTATTTAATAATCGAATCAGATGGGCTGAACAGAAAGATTATGATCTTGCTATGCAATTTCGAAGTGTGGTGCGTGCTTCCATGCATTTGGAGTTCATAGTTGTTCTGATTGGAAGACAGAAAGATTCAAGTAATCGAAGACAAAGAGCACAAGACGGGGGGGAGTTTGTTAGTACATGGTTTTGTCGTCTCGGTCTTTGTTTATCTATTTTAATTATTTATTATTAATGTAAATGGCATTTTGGGGATTTTGTTAGACGAGGGGGAGTTTGTTAGTACATGGTTTTGTCGTCTCGGTCTTTGTTTATCTATTGCAATTATTTATTATTAGTGAAAAGGGCATTTGAAGATTTTGTAAATGCCATTCGTTATGTTGTATAGCGAACGTGTCCATCCGTTAATGTAAGAGTCATTAGTTATGGAATGTATAACGAATGAGCTCCTTCATAAAGTTATTAGACCATTTGTTAAGGATGTTTAACGAATGATTCATTCGTTGTACTTTAATTTATTGATAGGGAATGAAGACGAATGTTCCCCATTCGTTATGTAATGTATAACGAATGGGGTTGTCTTCTATATATAAGGTGTACCATGTTCATTACATAATAAGTGTGTTATTATTATTGCTGAGAGCCCGTTACTCTGCCCGATTGTTCACTCACATACACTTCCTTAACGTAATTACTTAACCGTATCATCACCTGTTCATATCAAGAACTAGATCAAAGAGTATTAAACTAAAATCAATCTTTTACACTGTGGTTTCTCAAGATATTTCCGATGTTCTTACTTTGCTGTGGTGGAATGTGCGTATGTTAGCAAATAGGCCATTCATTAATCGTGCTAAAAGAGATATCACGGATTGGTTCTATCGACACTTGAAGTATGAGGTACGTCATGGTTTCAAATTCTTTAAACCTCAGGTCCTGACACGTAAATATATTGACGAGATTGATCCGAGAAACGGTTTAAGGAAACTTGCACTTAAGGTAAAGCCGCTGCGAACGTTGAAGCGAGTGCCTGTAAAGATTTTCCCCCAACATTTCTACAAGACTCTAAATAGGTGGTATTACGAGAACCGCGTTGGTGAAGCTGTCATTGTTCTTGGAGCAGGTTTGAAGACGG
This sequence comes from Bidens hawaiensis, assembly GCF_021521415.1. Lineage (NCBI taxonomy): Eukaryota > Viridiplantae > Streptophyta > Magnoliopsida > Asterales > Asteraceae > Bidens > Bidens hawaiensis. Next base: position 88,146 of record NW_027496204.1, read on the forward strand.
TGTTCAACCGAGTGATCGACCTGATGTGGTTGGTTATTATATCTGAGTCTGATAACGACGCATTATTTATTAATAAGATAAGATGGGCTGAACAGAAAGATTACGATCTTGTTATGCAATTTCAACGTGTGGTGCGTGTTTGCCATGCGTTTGGATTTCATAGTTGTGCTGATTGGAAGACAAAAACAAGTAATAGAAGACAAGGAACACGAGATAAGGGGGAGTTTGTTAGTACATGGTTTTGTCTTCTCGGTCTTTGTTTATCTATTGTAATTATTTATTACTAATTTAAAGGGCCTTTTAGGGATTTTGTTAATGCCATTCGTTATGTAACTGACCATTTGTTATGTGATGTATAACGAACGTGTCCATCCGTTAATGTAAGGGTCATTCATTATGGAATGTATAACGAATGAGCTCATTCGTAATGTTATTAGACCATTCGTTAAGGATGTTTAATGATTGAGGTACAACGTATGAGTCATTCATTATAGATGGGAAATGTAGACGAATGGTCCTCATTTGTTATGTAATGTATAACGAATGGGGTCGTCTTCTATATATAAGGCGTACCCTGCTCATAACTTAATAAGTGTGTTATTATAATTGCTGAGATCTCGTTACTCTGCTTGATTGTTCACTCACATACACTTCCTTATCGTAAGTTTATCACTTGTTTATATCAAGAACTAGATCGTAAAGTATGAACTGAAATCAATCGTTTACACAGTGATTTCTCACCTGTGCTTAGGGAAGACACGACCATGCCTTGGTATTTTCCATGATTTTTCTAAATTTTTATCTTATATCTCAGTCATGGTACGGACGGTCGGTTAAGTGTGTGCAAATGTTATCCTTAAAACATAATTAACTTCATTACATTAAAAAGTCCTAAAATTACATTACTTGTCCTAAAAACACATAAAATAAAGTCACTTATAATAAAGATAACACGTAATCGGGTTAAGCCCGATAGATCCTAACAACTACCTCCGAGAACCATTCCTCACACCATCAATGAGCATATGATAAAAGGTTAGAGAAAGGGTCTCCAAAACCTCCTCTTGAGAGGTCTCCAGCAAAACCATCATCTCCACCGAAATGTGGTGGTGGCGGCGGCGGGGGAAATAACCCCAACCGAATGGTCTGGATTAGAATTTGTTTGTTAATTTCACGAAGCTCAGATTTAATTTCCTCCACCGTTTCTGTCAGAGCTAGGACTCGTTGTTCATTGAGAACGACCATGTTCGTGAGCTCTTTCGTCATTTCCTGGAGTTGAAGGATCATCTCCAGGTTCATGTTCTTCTTCTTAAGTGGAGTGGTGGCAAGGTTTCCTGCATTAGGATGTTCCATCAGCATCTTTGGAGGCTGTTTAGTTTCAAGAAATGTGTTTAGAAGGTGTGCAAAACTCTCAAGGAGGTGATGCATATTTATAATCTACCAGACATTCTCAGAACGACCATGCCTTTCAAGACACTATGTTGACAAGTTTTCTCTAAAGCTGCAAAGTCTAAGCCGGGAACAGTGCCAAAAACTATCATTGCAAGGAATTTGTACCAGGAATGGTCGTGTCTTCCTAAATTACTTTTTATAACTTATCCCTACAAAGTAGAAAACTTTAACCTAAACATGCTAAATCTTTGTCGGAGACGATAGCTTGACTCCTAGTTTTATCATTTTAATTTATGGGATGAAGGTGAAGTACCTCCATCGTGGTTTCTACGGGTTCTCCTAAGGTGAAGTACCTCCATCTTTGAAAAGTCTTTGATGAAACAACGATAAAAACAAACATGGCCAGGAAAACTTCGAATAGTTTTAACAAATATGGGCGGTGGAAGTTTGGAAAAGGTATTTACTTTGGCTCTATTCACCTCTAATCCGTATTGATATATCTTGTGATCGAGAACGATGCTTTCTTTAACCATAAAGTGACATTTCACCCAATTTAACACAAGATTGACTTCCTCACATCGTGTTAACATCCTTTTGCAGATTTTCGTGACATAAATTGAAGGAGTCGCCAAAGACGATAAAGTCGTCCATGAAAACTTCCATTGAATCCTCAATCATGTCGTGAAATATAGCTACCATATAACGTTGAAATGTAGTTGGAGCATTACATAGTCTAAAAGGCATTCTTCGGTAAGCGAATATGCCATAGAAACATGTAAATGTTGTTTTCTCTTAGTCTTCAGGGAAATTGGAATTTGAAAATAGCTAAAGAATCCGTCTAGAAAGGAGTAGTACATCTTTCCTCATAGGCGCACAAGCATATGATCAATGAACGGGACAGGAAAGTGATCTTTCCTAGTGGCATCGTTGAGATTGCGATAGTCGATGCAAACTCGCCATCCCGTGACGGTTCTCATAGGAATAAGATAATTCTTATCATTGGTGACCACTGTCATTCCTCATTTCTTTGGAACTACTTGAATAGGACTTACCCAAGGAGAATCGGAAATAGGGTAAATTAATCCTGCATCAAGTAGTTTGAGTACTTCCTTTTTCACCCCGTCTTGCATATTTGTATTTAGTTGTCTCTGGTGTTGCACTACGGGTTTAAAAATTTCTTCCATTAAAATCTTGTGATTACAGAATGATTGGATGATACCTTTGATGTCCATAATTTTCCAGTGATAACTTTCTTGTAAGATTTAAGAACTTGAAGGAGTCTTTCTTTCTCATCACTTGAAAGGTCGGAGGAAATGATGATTGACAATTGAGATTTTCCTTCGAGGAAAACATACTCAAGGTGTTTGGGTAATTCCTTAAGCTCTAAAGTTGTTGAAACTTGAACAGAAGGTTTGGCTTTAGGTTCTAGATCTCTATCTACATCTTCAAATGTCTACTTAGAGTTGCTTTCTTCAACCTCTACAACTTGATTTTCTAAATTGATGGCATGCGCTTTCTCCATGATCAGTTGTGTATCACATGCTTCTTTATCAATTGGTTTCCTTAAATTACAGCTCACTATTGATTCATAAATATCTAGGAAGTATGCAGAATCATCAGTGTACTGCGGATGTTTCATAGATTTGTCTATGCCAAAAGTTACCTACTCATCCTTTACCCTAAGAGTGAGTTTGCCAGTGCAAACATCTATGAGTGCTCTAGCGGTAGCTAAGAATGGTCTTCTTAGGATAAGGGGTATATAAGTGTCTTCATCCATGGACAGAATAACGAAATCGATTGGAAAGAAAAATTTGTCGATTTTGACTAACTTGTTCTCAACTATGCCTCTTGGGTAACTAACTGATATATCGGCTAGCTGAATGCTCATAGGTGTTGGAGTAGGTTCTCCTAGTCCTAACTTGGAGAAAACCATATTAGGAATTAGGTTGATGCTAGCACCTAGGTCGGCTAAAACATTGTTGACAAGCAAGTTTCTTATCAAATAGGGGATAATGAAAATTCCAGGGTCAATCATTTTCTTTGGTAGCTTGTTCTGGAGAATGGCATAGAATTCTTCATTGGGTATTATGTGGGACAACTCTTCTAGCTTCCTTTTGTTGGATAGAACCTCTTTCAAGAATTTTGCATACTTTGGCATTTGGGAAATGGCTTCTATGAAGAAGGTTAATATGCAGTTGTTTAAAGAGTTCTAGGAATTTACCATATTATGCCTCCATCTTTTCTTGATTTAGGCGAGCTGGATAAGGGATTGGTAGAACATATGGTTTCACAGGTTCCTTGACAGGTTTAGGAATGATTGGAATGGGTTGAGTGCCAGATGTGTCAAGAACCTCAGTCTCACCTTCAGATTGGATAGATGTGACTTGTGAGTTGTTTTTGGCATTTTGCCACTTCTTAGGGTTATGGCATTGGCTTGAGCATTGGAACTGGTAACAGTGTTACTAGGGAGTCCTCTGGGTGGTCTTTCTGGAAGTAGATGGGCTAATTGAATTACTTGGTTTCGATGTTTTGCAAAGAATCCTTCAGATTTCCTAGCTCCACTTCATTTTTCAAGAATTGATCTTCGGTCAATTTGTTTAAGGTGTCAGTACTTGTGATGAGTTGTGTTTGCAGAGTCTCCATTGTAGATCGACCATTTGGTTGTTGGCTGGTACTTGCACCTTGGTTCTGGTATGGAGGTTTAGATTGAGAGGTTTGGTTTTGATTTAATGGTCTTATTTCAAACCCAGAAGGAGCTTGATCGTTGTCTCCATCCCTCCAGTTGAAATTAGGATGGTTTCTCCAACCAGGGTTGTAAGTATTGGCATGCATGTTATTTTGTTGCCTTACAAAATCACATTCTTCGATGGTCATGCGTTGGCAGTATTTGACCTTGTGATCTCCCCTACACCTATCACACTTTACCTTTTCCTTGGCCAGCTCAGACTGAAGCTGTTCAAATTTCTTCAAGAGGGACTCGAACTTTACATAGATAAAGATGTTGTTATCGACATGGTGTATGCCTTTGTGTGATGGGGTTAATCGAGGTGGATTATAAGAAAAGATTTTTTTGGCAGATTTTTCTAAGATCTCGAATGTCTTATTCGGTGATTTGGTTCCAAGATCTCCACCAGCTACATAATCTATTACTTGTTTATTTTGACTAGTTTGAGCGTCGAAGAAGGCATTTGTTCAATCCATGGTGTGGGCATCGTCAAAGAAGGCATTTGTATCTTTCCCATGTTACGTGTAGTGACTCGTCTTCATCTGTCCGGAATCCGGTGATGCTTTCGTGATACTTGGCAGTTTTATCTAGTGGAAACTATTTTAGAAGGAACTGCTCGACCATCTGATCCCAATCGGTGATGGTACCAGATGGAAAGGGTTAAATCCATTCCAAAGCATTGCCTTGGAGCGAAGATGGAAAACGTTTAAGCCTAACTTGATCTTCTGAGCAATGTTGACTTTTGAAAGATACACATATTCGAAGGAATCGGGAGATATGAGACAAGGGATCTTCATCGAGAAGGCCATGAAATTGGACAGAATTTTCGATCATGTGAATGATACTGGATTTGATTTCGAAGTTAAGAAGTACTTCGGGTGGTTCAACGCTATTGCCATAGTCGTCGAGTATCGGCTTACCATATAGTCTCATGTTTAGCTCATTGTTTAGCTCTGCCATCATAGGTTCTTCTTGGTTCTCCCTAGTTGATGTACCTTCCTTCGGTTCGTCCTTAACTCCTTTGGTTGCTTTACGCACCTGAGTGCGTTTTCTTTGTTGAAAGTGGCGTTCAGGTTCGGAAAGTGGTGAAATAAGATCAGGAGTGGATGTAGAGGACATGCGCTAACTAAGAAAGTAAAGATCTAAAGGCACAGCTAAAGCAAAGCTAACGTAAGCAACTTATCAACTAAAAAGATAAAAATTAAAAACTACAACTATAATAAAATTCAAAACAAAGAAGATAGAAAAATATTTCGGTCTTTTTGATAGGTTATAATAAAGACACTAGAAACAAGGTTTAATAAATACTCGGATTGTTCGTAAAAATTCACAGTGTGTCCCTGGCAACAGTGATGAGCGAGTAAAAGGACATGTTTATAATGTTTAATATCGTGCATTTTAACTGTTAATAGGCATCAAACGCGATTACTTTGAGTTCTTTTATGTTTGCAGGTAATTGGAGCTTGAAAGAGCTATTTCGGAAGCTTGAAGATGAAGAGAAATCAATTAGTATGAAGGAGCAAGCATGCTTAAGTATTGGATGGAAGATATAATGAAATATGAAGAGAATGAGCATTTTATCACATGAGAGCAAGGTTACTCTATAAGGGCGTAATGTTGCTCAGTTCTTGGATAACCAAACAGACTTCAAACATAGTGGGCTTGGAAGAGGGAGTAACCTTATGCCAGTTTACCCAGATAGGGCGTAGCACTACTCACTAAGGGCGTAACCTTACGCCCTTGACGAGATTTTTATACTTAATCCATTTTAGCAACCTATTAAAGGAAAAACTAACCCTAATTCGAAAATACATCTCTCCACAGCCGTTTTGGACGATTTTGGAGCAATCTTTAACTATCATAACACCTCCCGATCATCATCATCACCGATGCAATCATCCTTTCAACCAAGAATCGAGACATCCATGATCAATATGCAAGGATAAACCGTTCGTGACCATCTCCGAGAGTAGGGTTGTATTTGTAAGCAAGTATTTTTGTATTTTGAGCCTTTACATTGGAACTAGAGTTGATTAATCATTCAGTTGATCAATCTTTTACGTTTGTCTGTGTATTCAACAATTTTTCGTAACTGAATGTTTCGTGATTTTATCAGTTAATTGATTTGTGGTCATCCACTTTTAGGATTAGGTTTAGAGTCATTGACTCATTTATCTTTAGCCATTAAATCACTTATATTTATCAAACCCTAAAACTGATAATCAACTAAATTATTATTCATCCAAACCTTCATCCAAACCAATTGCTCGGATTACGTTCTGTCAATCAGTCTGGTCAAATATCTAGTCATTTGATTATAGGCGTTATAAAACGAGTCTTCCAAGTAAGTTTAATCAATTGGTCTAGTCTTCTTCACAACCCGAATCCTAGAGTTTGGTTATTTTTCTCCTCATTGTTTTACAATCAAATCAACTTTCAAATCGCTTGACATCCATATCCACCTAGTATAATTAGTTAGTAATTATTGACTTGATTAGCACTTTCCACTGATTCCATGTGGATTCGACACCTTACTCGCCCTTGCTATTAAAGGTATTTTATAAATGTTTTTTATTGACCTTTAGACATCGATCAAACGGTGCCAAAAACTTGATGTGTGGTGGTGTAGTATGCAAATGGTGTTAATTTTTTCAAATGTTAGTTCACACAATGTCGAGTTTTAACTTTATAAAAATGATTATTATATTAACTAAACCACACACTAATAGGAAAGTGTACCTATCATATATGTAGTAAAATGTAGGTAAGAACCAAGTATCGATCTACGGACACACTTATAGATTTTTATTACTAAATCAAAGTATTTATTTAACCGGAAATGAAAATCATTTTGGTTTTGGTTTTAGTAAATGAGTTTAAAGAAACATATATTAAAATTAAAAGACAATATTTTTGGGTTTTTATATTTTTAGATATAAAGAAGATCAAAGATAAAAGTGTATTATCTTGATCAAAACTCCCCTTAACTTGGTTTAATATTTGATTAGTAAACTTGTGATTTGAGCTTGCTATGGTGATTAAATATGAAAAAATTAAATCGTTATTCATGTTATTCCATGATAATTAAAGAAAGTGATAACTTTTGATCCCTTTTACAAAAACATCATTTTATGTAAGCAAGTGGTTTTTGATAAAGATAAGTTAACTCACTTTAAAGATGAGACAGTCCCTTAAATTACTAAGTGAATTGTCCTTTATACTTTAATAAAAATAACATTTGTTTTATACATAGAATACCAATTAAGATTAATTGAGTTTTAAAGGATTAACCTTGAATTATCAATTATTAACTCACACAACTCTTGAACAATTATAAAACTCATGTGATAACCACTCTAGAGTTGCTTGAAATAGGTTATGTTGCACACTCACTTAACGAGTAAGTAATCGATTCAGATGAACACCAACAATCCGTTTTCACAACATAGTTGATAATTCTCATTTTAAAATGATCAATCACTACTAATATTCCATTTTGGTCCATGTTAAAATTGGGATTCATGATTTTCCCCAACCAAACCCATACATGAATGGCAATTTCTCGCCTTATCATCAAGCTCGGAATCTTGGCGCCCCTTTAAAAGATTCTTAAGTTATTCCCTAAAACCTCACAAGAGTGGCAGTTCCCTGACTTATCGTCAATCTTGGTATTTGGGGGTTCATTTTAAGGATTATTAATTTATCAACCAAGTCCTCACAAGAATAGTGATTTCTCGATTTATCATCAAGTTCTAGGTCATGGTGTCTATTTAAGGTTCACCAAGGCTTCTCAAGACTAGCAATTCTCGCCTTATCGTTAAGCTTAGCACTTGGGGTATCTTTTTAGAGTATTTTAATATTCCTCATCAAGTGATAATTTAAAAATAACCATTAATTATTATAAACCAAGATGAGACTATGGAAGCTTAGCCATTTATAAGCATAATGGTAATTATCAAAGTAGTAGATACAAACATGATCAAATTGAAACAATCTAACCAATTTGGATGATTAATCTTTGATGTTAATGACTTCTTCTAAGAGCTTAATCCCCTTAATCTTCAAGGGTTGGAAGAATGAGATTAATTCTCTTATTAAATGGTCGTGAAAAGAGGTGGTTGGAGAGAGTAAATGAAATGGAATGTGCATTTAATGCCTCTCCAATGTGAGTTGAATGAAGAAGATGAGCATTCAATTTTAGGCTGATCAGACCCTCAAGGCACGACTGTGTTGAGTTCGGCACGACCTTGTCTTCATTTTTGTCTTGTAGCATTTATTGTTCATGTCAGATCTTACAGCTGAATGTTAACACAGCCGTGTTATGCAAGTCACGGCCGTGATGAGTTCCACAACTGAACAAACTTCTCCAGTTAGTCTTTTTCTTTTGTACTTGAAGTCATGGACGTGTCTTGGGAAGGCACGACTGTATTTTGCTTCAGAACCTTCTATTTTGTCTTTTCTCCTTTTTTTTGATAACATGGGGTGTGTTTTGTTTAACCTGGCCATGTCTTGATTTCCTGATTTTTGTCTTTACTTCGTATGCTCTAGGCATGACCATGTCTTGATTCATCATGGGGTGTGTTGAGTCGGTTTTCAATGCTTATCTTCGTTTCTCTTCGTATTTCGGCCTGTTTTATTCTTTTGGACTATATTTACCTATAGATATAAATTAAAAACATTATTGGTTATTTATTCTAATATAGTTTCCGAAATTACGCTTATTTAGAGATATTTTAGTGCTGAAAAGATGTATAATTTCTTATACATCAGTCATGTCCCAATACTAAAACACAAAAAATATCAAAATGACATGGACTAGTTTGGTGCCGCTACTTGGCCTTTAAAACACCAAACTCCTCTTTTACTATCTATATAATATAATAATAACATAATATAATAATATATAATACATAATGACTAATCTAACTTTAATTTTTTACTATACAAACACCGTTTATGGTTTGGTGTTTTTTAACTATATAACTATGTTATTTCGTAGATTTGAACTTAAAATCTTTTAACCTTTGGTGTTTTAAAGATTTTGTCTTTGCAAATAATCTATTAAAACTCTATGTGTAACACAGATTGGAACGACATAATAAGAAATACAAAATTGTTTATATATATATATATTGTAGGTTCCTAGCCGGATCTTCACAGGAGTATCTCGTAATACGTAGGTGCGGAATCCCTACGTAACACGATACGAGCGTAAGATGTATAATACGTTAAAACAGAACACGAACACACGTTGCAATACTAATAAGAAACGTTGTATTGCAACACTTCAACACGTGATATTCAATCACAAAAACACGTTCTGGCAATCTTAGAAAACAAGCCGCAAGCTGAGGTTAAATACACCTCGACAACTTCGCCTAACATGTTAGGCGAAGTTGTCCTAACTTCACTTGTCCACAAGTTCGCCTACATCCCAGGCGAACTTGTGTGACACAATATCTAAAACCAAATCAAACAATCTAACTCGATTACAGACACATACAAAACACTAGATACTGAACTACTGACATCATGCACCAACAGACTCCCCCTTGGCAGTAGCTTCATATCTCTATCTTCATTCACGTGTCTAGTAATCCCAAAATCTCGTGTCACCAGTCTTCAAGCATGAACGCCTTCTCTAACACAAACAGAAACCACTCTCTGATATTTCTTGGCTTCATCTTTCCATGCAGGAATATAGAAAATCATTTTATCTTTTAGCACCTGCAGGTCAGCTTGAGACAAATTTACCAAGTGCATCGGATCATACACTGTCAGAACTTCTTGTTCATCTTCATCTTCCATAACTGCTTCAGCTGTTTGGCTATCAACATACCACCACTTTAGATTCTTTAAAACATCCTTGGGCATTGTCTTCATCGGCACTTCTTTCAAACACTGAATCGGCTTATATTTCATGTCACACCCTCAAAATCCACTAACGGAGTTTTACCGTCAGAGGGTGTGAACTAACAGGATCGGAATCATTAGTTATAATCAAACCATAAAAAAACGTTTAAATGAAAATAAGTGCGGAAGCGTAAAAACCAAAAGACAGAAGTTGCGTCACGCAGGACGACTTAAAACCCAATGACAACAGTTTAAAATCAGTTTGCATAAACAAAAGCGTTTCAAACAATGCATGATCCTATACCGCGCGCCCGCCTCGGCTACCTGAGAATAACATACTAAAAGTGTCAACACAAGGTTGGTGAGTTCACAAGTTTATATAAAGTAAAGCGTTTAGCGTTTTGAGTTCAGCGTTTTGGGTTTAGCGTTTTGCGTTACCAGATAGTGTTAAATCAATTATATATCGATAGGTAGCTAGCCTATACAACAAGTATTACTAAGTGTTCGACACCGAAGCTGACTGTTTATCAAGTGCCTTGCCACCAGGTCATCCAGACCATGGTAATGTGTTAGCTAAAATTACACCCACTCGACCTCCAGTCAAGTTTAGCGTTGGGTGGGGTTTGTCAAACCCAGTAGTACTAATCAACAGTGACTCGCTATTTTCCAATAATAAACGGTTAGATGTGTAGGACTTCAATTGTTTCGTTTGCCACTTAGCCTTTACAAGTGATATATAATTTACTAACAAAATCTTAAAAGCGTTTTCGGAGTATGTTATCTCCCCCAAGTGAAAAGCGTTTAAAGAGTTTAAAGGGGGTAAGTGAAACTCCTAAAAGCGTTTTCGCACATAATTCCTAAGCACAAGATACGTTTCGTGTTTCGTTTGTGCATCGTGTGTGAATTAACAAGTATATTTGTGATACGTTACACGTGTAAACAATTTCTCAAGCATCAAGTATAAACATAGCATACTTCTAGTAATGTTCTAACACAAGGGTATTTTGGTCAAACACGTAGCAATTATCGATTATCAACATATTTCATGTACTTTCGCCTAACTCAGCAACTAGCTTTACCGAGACAGATTACTACTAGTAAAGATTACTCTAAATCATAGATCACAACTCATCAATTAATTCATCAAAAATCACCACAAGAGCATACATGTGTTAGGTTTCTAGAACATATTTTTTTGTATTTTTATTCCACATATATTTCTCACAATGATCAATTTATTACAGCAAACTCACAACAGTCAAATTCATGCGCAACAGAATTTTATTTGAAATTCCCGTTAAATGAAAAATCCAACAAATGCAAGACCAATTGGGTTAGGTTCTTAACTCAACAAGTTAACTTCCAGAAGTGGAACCAACCCATTTGGTCTTGTATTTCATGAGATATAATATTTACAAAACAACCTAACAGCAGGTCTCACAATTCAGATTTGCACAACGTTTTTGTAAAATCATAAAAGTTAACTTTTACACGTCCAAAAATTGCAAATTTATATTCTTTAGAAACTAGACTCGACCTAGTTCACTGTAGTATCAATTATCTCAACCAATTTTCACATTCACACCCCGTTACAGTCAATTGAACATCAATAACATAATCTGTCCAGAAACTGTTTGCATCCAAACTCAACATATTAACTCTCTATGGACCATAATCCGTTCATATGACCTTCTAGACACCATAATCACTATCCATGCACATAAAATACACACCAAATACATGATTAGGGTTTTATTTGAATTCAAAATCAAAGACACCAACGATTAACATGTAATAACACCAATTCTATTTATCAAATCACAATCAATGCATCATCTAATCACAACAAAATATATGAACACCATACATAAGATTTTCGGACCTAGGGTTTATAATTATACCTTCAAAAAAACCAAAGCAAGCAAGAGGAAGGTAGAAGATGACTAGAAACGGGTGTAGGATGCTTCAGTTGTGAAAGACAAGATCAAAAATCAAGTAATATGTGTGTGTGTGTGAGCCGATCGCAAGGGAGACAAGGGGGGGGGGGGGGGCTGCCGTCAATTGTGAGGGAGAGGAGAGAAAGAGATTAGGGTTCTAGATATTATTAATAATAACAAGATGTTACACTTAATTCCCTCAACCTTCAAATGTTACTTTTCTAGCTTATTTTAACTAGTTCTTGTTTCTTGTCTAGCATCACACATAATATAATCAAGTAACACATATGTTAACACATAATTATCACATAATTATTGTTTTGACGTTTTTCGTTTATTCACCAATTGTTTGCGTCAACTCGTTTGCGTTTCGGTGCAATTCCCGAAAGACTACACATGTAGTAATTGTTCAAGCGTCATTTAAACCCTAGTTTAAATGTAATGAGGTGTGCGTTATAGATTCAATGATCTAAAGTTTGAATTGACGGAGTTGAGTTAACGGAGCTAACCTGAAATTGACGAATGTCACATCATTCCCATGTTAAAGATTTTTCGTCCCGAAAATTTGAGTCAAGTCGTGATGAGTGTCTGAAAAAGTAAGAAAAATTTTTCAGTCGGTCATATCATCCCCTAGTAGAGAGAAATTTCGTCCCGAAATTTAATTCATACCTCCGGTGATTTCTGACGGTTGTCGGGTTTCGCGGTTTTCTGTGTTTGGTCAGCCCTTCAAAAAGGTGAGGATACTTTTTCATCATTTGATCTTCGCGTTCCCATGTGAACTCCGGTCCACGTCTCGAGTTCCAACGAACCTTAACGATTGGAATTTTGCTGTGCTTGAGTGTTTTGTTTTCCCAATCCAAAACTTCGACTGGTTCTTCAATGAAGCGTAGCTGTTCATCAACTTGCAGTTCGTCCAAAGGGACTACTTGGGTTTCATCAGATAGGCATTTCTTCAAATTGGATACGTGGAATACATTGTGTACGCCACTGAGTTCCGTTGGTAGGTCCAGTCGGTACGCCACCGGACCAATGCGCTCAGTTATCCGGTAAGGACCAATGTATCGTGGGTTGAGTTTGTTTCGCTTCCCAAAGCGACCCACACCTTTCCAAGGTGAGACTTTGAGTAATACTTGGTCGTTCACTTGAAATTCGAGAGGCTTTCGGCGCTTGTCAGCGTAACTCTTTTGGCGATCTCGTGCTGCTGCCATGCGGTTTCGGATTTGAACAATCTTTTCCGAGGTTTTGAGTACCAATTCTGGACCAGTGATTTGGCTGTCACCCACCTCTGCCCAGCAGAGAGGTGATCGACACTTCCGTCCGTACAGCGCTTCAAACGGCGCTGCTTTAATACTTGCGTGGTAGCTGTTATTATACGAAAATTCTACCAAAGGTAAGTGAGGTTCCCAACTTTTTCCGAAATCCAACACGCATGCACGCAACATGTCCTCCAAGGTCTGAATGGTGCGTTCACTTTGCCCATCCGTCTGAGGATGGTATGCTGTGATCATGTCCAGGCGGGTACCTAGTGCGCTTTGTAGTGACTTCCAAAAGTGCGAAGTGAAACGAGAATCTCGATCAGAAATGATTGAGACGGGCACTCCGTGTCTAAACACTACTTCTTTCATGTAGACACGAGTCAGTCTTTCCATTTTTCCGATTCCTTAATCGCTAAGAAGTGTGCAGACTTAGTCAATCGGTCAACGATCACCCAGATGGTATCGCATCCCGTCGGTGTTTTAGGTAATCCCGTGATAAAATCCATTAAAATCTGTTCCCATTTCCACATGGGGAGTTCCGGTTGCTGTAGCAAGCCAGATGGCTTCTGATATTCTATTTTGACTCTTGCACAAGTCAAGCATTTGCTCACGTAGGTGGCAATGTCGACTTTCATGTTTGGCCACCAGTAAAGTGCCTTTAAGTCGTGGTACATTTTATCTGTGCCGGGGTGGATAGAATATCTGGACTTGTGAGCTTCGTCCATCACTAGAGTTCTCAACTCTTCGTATCGTGGAACCCAAATCCGGTTCTCAAAATATCGGACCCTGTCTGATTTGGTTTCAAGTTGCTTGTTCATGCCCCGCATGAGTTCTGATGGAAGATTATCATCCTTCAAAGCTTCGAGTTGCGCATCGCGAATCTGATCGGGTAAGTTGGCATGAATCGTGAGTTGCAATGCTCGCACTCGCCTGGGTTTATCGTTTTCCTTTCTGCTGAGAGCGTCGGCCACTACATTGGCCTTTCCAGGGTGGTACTTGATGGCACAGTCATAATCCTTAAGCAGCTCGACCCAACGACACTGTCGCATGTTCAGCTCCTTCTGATCGTAGATATGTTGGAGACTCTTGTGGTCGGTGTAAATGGTAAACTTGGTACCGTACAAGTAATGCCTCCATATCTTAAGAGCAAACACCACAGCTCCAAGTTCCAAGTCATGGGTCGTGTAGTTCTTCTCGTGAATCCGTAGTTGTCGAGAGGCATAGGCTATAACCTTCTCGAGTTGCATCAGCACACAACCGAGACCTTGTTTCAATGCGTCACAATGCACCTCAAAATTCTCTGTTCCCTCGGGAAGGGCTAGAATAGGGGCGCTACAGAGTTTGGTTTTCAACAGTTGAAAAGCGGATTCTTGCGCGTCACCCCAATTGTACTTAGTACCCTTGTGAGTCAAAGCGGTGAGGGGTTGAGCAATCTTTGAAAATCCCTCGATAAAACGTCGGTGGTAGCTGGCCAGTCCTAGGAATTGCCGCACCTCAGTCGGAGTCTTAGGTGCTTCCCTGTTTTTGATAGCCTCTACCTTATCGGGATCGACATGGATACCATTCTCATTGATCACATGTCCTAAAAAGTGAACCTCGCGAAGCCAAAATTAGCATTTCGAGAGTTTAGCGTACAGTTGCTCCTCCTTCAACAATTCCAGAATTAATCTCAAGTGTTCTTCATGGTCAGCCTTGTCCTTGGAGTAAACGAGAATATCATCAATGAACACAATCACAAACTTGTCGAGGTACGCCTTGTATACTCGATTCATGAGATCCATAAATACGGCTGGTGCATTGGTTAAGCCAAAAGGCATAACCGAAAACTCGTAGTGACCATACCGAGTCCTGAATGCCGTCTTTGAAATATCTTCTTCGCGCACTCTTAGTTGATGGTAACCAGATCTCAGGTCGATCTTCGAGTAGTAACTCGATCCTTGAAGCTGGTCAAACAGATCATCAATTCGGGGTAAGGGATAACGGTTCTTAATCGTCACCTTGTTCAACTCCCGGTAGTCGATACATATTCGGAAAGTCCCGTCCTTCTTTCGGACAAATAAGACAGGGGCTCCCCATGGCGATGAGCTAGGTCGGATAAAACCCTTATCCAACAAATCTTGCAACTGAGTGGACAACTCCTGAAGCTCCGCCGGTGCGAGCCGATACGGGGCTCGGGCTATGGGCGCTGCACCGGGGGTCAACTCGATTTGAAACTCGACTTGTCGAATAGGAGGGAGTCCAGGCAAATCCTCCGGGAATACTTCCGGAAAATCTCGCACGATCGGTATGTCTTCAATTCGTTTCTCCTCCGTGGGTTTCTCGACAATATGCGCTAAAACTGCCGGATGACCCTTTCGTAGATACTTCTGTGCTTTCATGAGAGTGGTGACGCTGGTGGTCATGCCGCGCTTCTTGCCCTGGATCGAAATGATCTCACTGGAAGGGGTAGTAATGTGGACTATCTTGTCGTGACATATAATCTCTGCTCGGTTCTCAGATAACCAGTCCATGCCGACAACGACATCGAAACTACCGAGCGTAAAAGGTATAAGGTCGATATCAAAAGTATAACCTGACAGTTTCAACTTACATCCCGCAAGTACATGAGTCGTGACTATAGTCTTACCGTCAGCTAATTCAACAGGAAACTTAGCATCTAACGGGGTTGGAGTTAAGTCTAAGAGTTGACTAAAGGCTTTCGACACAAAACTCCTATCAGCTCCAGTGTCAAACAAAACATAAGCAAAACAGTCATTCACAGGAAACTTACCAGTCACCACATACGGATCATTGTGGGCTTGACCCGACCCAATGACGAAAGCTCTTCCTCTACCATTGCTTCCGCCACCGCTGCTGCCTCCATTGTTCTCGTTCTGTTTTAACTTGGGGCAATCTTTCCTGAAATGACCCTCTTGACCACACTCAAAACATCCCTTAGTCGTCATAGGTGATTTAGAAGAACCCTTTCCCGCTAGGTCTCCCCTACATTCCTTGGCCTGATGACCCATTTTTCCGCATCTCAAACACTTGACACGGTCACACGGGCCAGCATGATGATAGTTGCACCTGTTGCATTTTGGGTATTTCCCAGCATAGTCGCTCGAACCCTGCCCGCTACCGTTGTTGTTATTGTTGGGACCCTGATGGTTGAAGCTCCGGGTGAATTCGGGCTTACGGTAGTGTTGTTGCTGTGGGGGGTTCGAGGATGAGGATCTGGCGTTGTCAAACTTTCTCTTTCCATTACCCGGGTTGTTGCTGTTGTTGTCCGTGCTAGGGTTGTCACGGGCTTTAGCGGTTGAACCCCTAGGTGGTAACGCACCTTGAGTCACTGCTTGATCTGTCAGTTTGTGAGCTAATCGGATCGCTTGTTGAATCGTGGCTGGTCTGGAAGACGTCACCATGCCCTGAATTTGCAGTGCTAACCCATCAATATACATTTCAATCCTCTTACTAGGCGGGTCTACCATCCGTGGACACATCACAACTAACTCGTGTGAACGGGTGGTGTAGGCTTCGATTTCCGAACCCACCATCTTCAATGACCAAAACTCAGATTCCAACTTCGCAATCTCCTCTCTCGGGCAGTACTCTTCTCGCATCATGTTTTTGAACTCTTCCCAGTTCATGGCGTTAGCCAGTTCCAATCCAAGAATCTGCACATTTGAATTCCACCAAGTGAGAGCAGAATCTTCCAGTGTTCCAGCAGCAAATTTGACCCTACTGGCAGGTGGACAATTACACATCTCGAACGCTGATTCGGTCTTTTCAGCCCAACACAGGAAGCCTATAGCTCCCTCAGTGCCCTTGAACGAACTGGGCTTGCAGTCAAGGTAATTCTTGAAGGTACACGTTCCAATTGGACCTCCAGCTTGCTTCTGAACATGTGCGGCTAGAGCGGCCGCCGCATGGTCGTTCAGCAGAGTTTGGAGTTCTGCTGCAGTCAAGTTGATGTTACCACGACCGTGTCCAGCGTTTCTTCCAGCCATTTCCTAGAATCACAGCATAAAATGTTAAACATGAATTTTTCGGTTTCATATGCAACACTCCATAGGCGGGAAATTTCCTCCGGTTCCTCTTCAGGTTCCTCCTCGTGATCTTCATCGGGATCCTCCTCAGGCTCCTCTTCGGGATCTTATTCGGGTTCCTCTTCAGGCTCTGCCTCAGGTTCGGCTGCGTTCTGAGCAATTTGCATTTGTAAGACATCGCAACGCTCTAAAGCTATCTCGGTTCGGGTCCTTGCTACTTGGAGTTGCTCTTGCAAGTCTATCATCTCGGCTTGCATCTTTCTCATAATCTTCATCTGTTGATCATTAGCCTCTTGCATTTCCTTCATTGCCGCAGTCAGGTGGGAAATTTCCTCTTTAGTTTCGGTTCCATCCTTTAACAGTCCGGATACGTTCGCTCTCGTATAGCGCATGTAACCAACGTCACGCTCCAAACAAGAAACAACAGCTGCGAGAGCTCGCTCTACAGGTTCGGTTATGGGTGGTAGGGTGTTGGGGTAAGCAGGATGGTTCGGGTGAGGCAGCTAACTTGTTCGCGATAAACCATACGCCTAATCATATTAGGGTACCAATCCCAGCTAACTTCGTTTTCGTACATGCCTCCGGATAAGCGATACCTCTTCGGTGCAGGAACTTCGAGTTCCGGGACTACACGGGGGTGGCGATGAGGTAGGTAACTGCGGTTCCTTCCCATGCGCATGAGTCATCGGATCGGATGATGATGATGGTGGCGTCGACATCCCTACAGGTAAGCCGTGTATGCGCGCGTATGAGTGAAAGAGGTAAGGAGATAAGATAACAAAGACTACACAACAAATGCAGTGAGTATCATTATAACTAATGGGTCGTCGCGGTTATAGTCTAGTATGCATGCAATTTCTAGTTCGCTATAACCAATGGCTCTGATACCAATCTGTCACACCCTCAAAATCCACAAACGGAGTTTTACCGTCAGAGGGTGTGAACTAACAGGATCGGAATCATTAATTATAATTAAACCATAAAAAAACGTTTAAATGAAAATAAGTGTGGAAGCGTAAAAACCAAAAGACATAAGTTGCGTCACGCAGGACGACTTAAAACACAATGACAACAGTTTAAAATCAGTTTGCATAAACAAAAGTGTTTCAAACAATGCATGATCCTATACCGTTCGCCCGCCTCGGCTACCTGAGAATAACATACTAAAAGTGTCAACACAAGGTTGGTGAGTTCACAAGTTTATATAAAGTAAAGCGTTTAGCGTTTTGCGTTTAGCGTTTTGCGTTACCAGATAGTGTTAAATCAATTATATATCGATAGGTAGCTAGCCTATACAACAAGTATTACTAAGTGTTCGACACCGAAGCTGACTGTTTATCAAGTGCCTTGCCACCAGGTCATCTAGACCATGGTAATGTGTTAGCTAAAATTACACCCACTCGACCTCCAGTCAAGTTTAGCGTTGGGTGGGGTTTGTCAAACCCAGTAGTACTAATCAACAGTGACTCGCTATTTTCCAATAATAAACGGTTAGATGTGTAGGACTTCAATTGTTTCGTTTGCCACTTAGCCTTTACAAGTGATATATAATTTACTAACAAAATCTTAAAAGCGTTTTCGGAGTATGTTATCTCCCCCAAGTGAAAAGCGTTTAAAGAGTTTAAAGGGGGTAAGTGAAACTCACTGTTTGCGATGAATTCCCAAAAACAAGTCACCAAGTGATGCGCGTCACAGAAAACTCTCACTAGCATTCTATAACAACAAGGAGATTTTCTAAGTATCGGAACTATTATCGAGTCTCTAGACCCGGCACATAATTCCTAAGCACAAGATACGTTTCGTGTTTCGTTTGTGCATCGTGTGTGAATTAACAAGTATATTTGTGATACGTTACACGTGTAAACAATTTCTCAAGCATCAAGTATAAACATAGCATACTTCTAGTAATGTTCTAACACAAGGGTATTTGGTCAAACACGTAGCAATTATCGATTATCAACATATTTCATGTACTTTCGCCTAACTCAGCAACTAGCTTTACCGAGACAGATTACTACTAGTAAAGATTACTCTAAATCATAGATCACAACTCATCAATTAATTCATCAAAAATCACCACAAGAGCATACATGTGTTAGCTTTCTAGAACATATTTTGTTGTATTTTTATTCCACATATATTTCTCACAATGATCAATTTATTACAGCAAACTCACAACAGTCAAATTCATGCGCAACAGAATTTTATTTGAAATTCCCGTTAAATGAAAAATCCAAAAAATGCAAGACCAATTGGGTTAGGTTCTTAACTCAACAAGTTAACTTCCAGTAGTGGAACCAACCCATTTGGTCTTGTAGTTCATGAGATATAATATTTACAAAACAACCTAACAGCAGGTCTCACAATTCAGATTTGCACAACGTTTTTGTAAAATCATAAAAGTTAACTTTTACACGTCCAAAAATTGCAAATTTATATTCTTTAGAAACTAGACTCGACCTAGTTCACTGTAGTATCAATTATCTCAACCAATTCAATTGAACATCAATAACACAATCTGTCCAGAAACTGTTTGCATCCAAACTCAACATATTAACTATCTATGGACCATAATCCGTTCATATGACCTTTAAGACACCATAATCACTATCCATGCACATCAAATACACACCACATACATGATTTGGGTTTTATTTGAATTCAATATCAAAGACACCAACGATTAACATGTAATAAAACCAATTCTATTTATCAAATCACAATCAATACATCATCTAATCACAACAAAATATATGAACACCATACATAAGATTTTCGGACCTAGGGTTTATAATTATACCTTCAAAAACACCAAAGCAAGCAAGAGGAAGGTAGAAGATGACTAGAAACGGGTGTAGGATGCTTCAGTTGTGAAAGACAAGATCAAAAATCAAGTAATATGTGTGTGTGTGAGCCGATCGCAAGGGAGACAGGGGGGGGGGGCTGCCGTCAATTGTGAGGGAGAGGAGAGAAAGAGATTAGGGTTCTACATATTATTAATAATAACAAGATGTTACACTTAATTCCCTCAACCTTCAAATGTTACTTTTCTAGCTTATTTTAACTAGTTCTTGTTTCTTGTCTAGCATCACACATAATATAATCAAATAACACATATGTTAACACATAATTGTCACATAATTATTGTTTTGACGTTTTTCGTTTATTCACCAATTGTTTGCGTCAACTCGTTTGCGTTTCGGTGCAATTCCCGAAAGACTACACATGTAGTAATTGTTCAAGCGTCATTTAAACCCTAGTTTAAATGTAATGAGGTGTGCATTATAGATTCAATGATCTAAAGTTCGAATCGACGGAGTTGAGTTAACGGAGTTAACCTGAAATTGACGAATGTCACATTTCATTACCATCCAAGGTTTGCCATCAGCTCTCATTCCTCTTTCCTTATCTTCAACTAGCTTCCCTTTCTGCGGTTTTAGCAACTCATACTTTTTCTCTTTTATACTTTCTTTCCACACAATCTTCCCAATAATTCTGGCCATATTATCATCACTTCTATTAATCAACCCCAACTTAGCCAAATCCTTCACCTCACACTCAGGCAAGGTATTCAAAGATCTCAACATCTTCTTAAAGTACTGAACCCCATCAAAACGTTTAATCACAAATAATCTCAATTGCTCATCGTACAGCCAACATATAATGCCCTTCTTCGATTCAGCATACCCTTTGATATTGTAACTTTTCTTGAACATGGTCGGAACCGCTGGCTTCTTTGTCTTAACGAACCACTGAGCGTAGCCTTCTTTCCATCTCGGCTGCTCTTCCCATTCAGACTCATCACTTTCCATATCTTGACCCACATTTGCCTTATCAACGTCTGGGATATCGTGTTCAACATTGTCATCAACAATCTCTCCCTCTTCAATCTCCCTATCAATCACAATCTCAGCTCCTATCTTTTCAATCTCCTCAACTGGTAACACATCGTCATCACCCACAACATCATCATCCCATATCTCCTCATCATCTACTACCACAACATCATCACCCCCTGATCCACCTGTTGTACCCATTGACTCCCCCTGAGATATGGAAGTCCCAAGAGTTTGTTCAGTTCTTGGCAACTCACCACCTGCACCTTTCGATGCATTGGGATCATTGTCTCTATCATGAATTTTCTTCGTTCTCAACTCATCGCCCTTGCAGCTCGTCTCCCCCTGAGATGCTAAGAACTGTTTTTAAAGCATCAAAAAGTTTACCGTGCTCAACCAGGAGGGACGATTGGATCTGATTTTCTGCAACGAGGCGCTGGATAGCTTGAGTCTGGATTAGATTTATTCTTGATTGTTCAGCCACCACCCTTTCAAGAGCCACTATCCTTTCAGAATCAGATAAGGTAGCATCAAAATCAAACCGCATATGAGAAACGTCTTGCGCATACGGTGGAGGTATTCCCAAACTAGCTGGAATATCCGAAGCAGGCTGAAAAGTAACCGCGGGTGGTATTGTGACAGATAACCCCGCAGTAGCAACTAATGTCGACTCAACAAATCTTGCAACAACCTCCGATGGAGTAAGAGTAGGAGGAGGCAAGGAAACTATCTCCAGAGTCGAAAAGTGGAACGTTGTTGGTGGAATGCCGAATAATGATGATGTAGTTATCACGGGAGCACTTGAGATTATCGGTCCTGTCACAGTCATTGACGCTGGAACCATAGTCATACCGGATAAAGCGGGTGGGGAGAAACGAACCACCCTTGAGCTTTCACCAGCTCCCGAACCTTCACCAGTTCTTACCCTTTTCGATTGACGTATCAACTGGTCTAACTCCTCCTCAAAGTCAGATTCACTGTCATCCGAGTCTTTCTTTCTTTTTCCATGTATTCTTTCCTGTGTGACCAGAATCTGTCGTGCTTCAGCAATATCATCAGCGGTGGAGTCAGAGTCAGTTCTCTCAGCACCCGCTACAAACGTAGCTACCATTGAAACATTTACACCAGAAACCTCAGCTACTGAGACTTGAACCTCTGCAGCAGGATCAACTCTCTCCATATCAAAGAACCCTTGGCCCCCAAAAGCAGCCTCAAGATCTACCTGTTCCTCCGGAGCCACAACAGGATCAGCAGGCATTGCTTGCTGTACCACAGGTGGTGGTTGAGGAACATCAGCCTGTTGCGGTGCCGGGTCCCGAAATTCATCTCTAAGAGGAGCAACATAAGCAGGGTTTATCAAGTAACCAAATAATGGAGTATGTCGTGGACAAAGCTTCGGTTTACTGCGAGCACTCGACGACCTGCATTGTGCAAAGATCCTCTTGCTTACACTCTCTACATATCGAATGGGACGGCGTTGAGGTAGCGTAGGAGCCACATTATTCAAGATCATCTGTAAGAATCTTGGGTACATTAAGAATCGTTCACGAGCAACCGCGCGTCTCTGACCATCGATTTCATAAAACACCATCGACTGAAGCTGTACGGCTTGTTGTAAGTCAGGGCGGTCATAGCAGATTGCATCGTCGCTCCCATACCGTCAGTACCAGCTTTACGACCTGACATGCACACAATCATTACGTGCATCAGAAAACGCCATTGATCCAATAAAAATCCCTTTCGCCTCTGAGTGTCTCCCAATGGACCCGAATAGCCCATTCGTAAAAATGCACCATCTCTGAATGGAGCCGGAAAGTCGGTTGGATAATTTGTAGATTCAGCTCCGAACTGCAAAGCGGCCCTGATCTGATCTGCTGAAAACTGCACCACCAGATTGTTCACTGCGGCGCGCATAACCGGAGGCTCAACTCTACAGTCATACTCTACCGTTTGCCAGAAATCTTCAATGTTCGGTAGAGAAATGGGTAGAGTTGTAGTAATAGCGTGGAAAATACGTGAGCGAACAAGGAAGGAGATGATCTCGCGATAATCATCGACACCACTAGCATCCGGATCCAACGTGATATACATGTTGTGACCCGGAAAGAACTGTCTGTTGTTATCACTGCCTTCGTCACCTCCAGCACCACCAGCTCCCGCTACAGCAGCCATATCTGCACAACAAACGGTCTAAGTTAGAATATCGACAAAGCAGATCATAACTTCGCCTGTTTATCTTTAGGCGAAGTTGTTCTCAACTTCTCCTTAGGCATAACTTCGCCTGCTGGATTTTTAATTAATTAAGTTGTCTGGTTGTTCTGAGGCGAAGTTAGGGTTAGGCGAAGTTATTCTCGACTTCGCCTAAGGTTTAACTTCGCCTGCTGCTTAATATTAATTAATTATTCTAAGTTGTTCAGGGACGAAGTTAGGATTAAGCGAAGTTATCATCAATTTCGCCTTATACTTAACTTCGCCAACTGCTTATCTTGTTGACTTAAAGGTTTTACTTGGTTATCAGGCGAAGTTAGGGTTAAGGCGAAGTTGTACTCAACTTCGCCGTATGTTTAACTTCGCCTGCACATTAGAAGGTATCATAACTTCGCCTGTTACCATGAGAAGGTCCCATGCTAGGCTTTGGTGATTTGTAACTTGTAATGTCCGTGTTACATACCACCTCAACCTTGCTGTTCGATAAATTAAAGACTCTTCTGTTGGGTGTACCAACCACATATCCGACTAAAATACCTTCATCGGCTTTCTCACCAAATTTTGAGTTCGTCTTTAATATCGTACATGGGGACCCGAATGGTTCGAGACCATTCAAGTTTGGCTTTCTACCATGAATAAGTTCATAACAAGTTTTATTTAATCTTTTAACATTTAAAACACGATTAAGGATATAATAGGCTGTGGCAACAGCTTCAGCCCAGAACACCACGGGAAGTTTAGCATCAGCCAGCATGGTTCTGGCTCCTTCGATTAGCGTTCTATTCTTCCTCTCAGCTACCCCATTTTGTTGCGGAGTATACGGGGCGCTGTACTGGTGGTCTATCCCTTTCTGTAAGCAGAACATCTCCATCTGGTAATTCTTGAACTCTATACCATTATCACTCCTGATGTACTTAACCTTTCTCCCAACAATGTTTTCAACCTTGGTAATCAAGTTAATTACCAACTGAACCGTCTCATCTTTTGCCTTCAGAAAGTATACCCAAGAGTATCGAGAGTAATCATCGGTTACTACCAAGCAGTATGACGTCCCACCTAGACTCTTTACATTCACGGGACCAAAGAGATCCATGTGAAGTAGGTCTAGTGTACTGACGATTGAGTTAACCTTCTTGGAGTGATGAGGTTTCTTGTGTTGCTTTCCCTTCTTGCACGACAAGCATTGATCTTCAAAGTTAAAATTCTTCAAGGGAACACCAAGCATCGGCCCATTCTTGACAATGTAATTCATTTTGCGAAGATGTATATGCCCCATTCTTCGGTTGTCATCTTAGTTGACCTCATATCCATTACATACGTGTTCTTTTCTCTTGGAGCTCTCATCACCACCCATGCCTCTGGTATCTTGAAACCAGGATAAAGGACGATTGCCTCATTTTTAGTAAAATGCACTGTGTAGTCTTTGTCACAAATCTGAGATACAATCAACAGATTATGCTTCAATTCTTCAACAAAATTCACCTTTTCTAACTTCATTTTTCCATTTGTCACCGTTCCAACACCAGTGATTCTACCTCCACTCTCTCCAGCGAAACTAACCCTACCACCTTGAACAGGTTTCCATTCATGTAACAAATTCTTGTTACAAGTCATGTGCCGGGAACAGCCACTGTCCATAACCTACAGATTGTTTACAGCCCTGTTCAACTGTTCATGCACAATTAAAGCAAAAGATTAAAATCTGGGGACCCAAGACCTACTGGTCTTGGGTCGATTAAATCTGTTAAACAGCATCCCGTACTTTGGTTGTCCAAAGTCAGTTTGAGGATGATTTCTGTGAGTTCTGAAAGGAAACCTTCTAGGGATTGACTATGAGGCCATCCAAACCTTAGTGAATTAACTGAATTATGATTGTAAGTTTGGTTGTTAACTGGGAAAAACTGAGATCGATTTCTGTGAAATCTTAGATTTGTCCAATGTCTGAAGTTTGGTGAGTTCGCATTCTTACCAGTATAATAATTACCATACTTTTTATACTCAGTTTTCGGAGGCCTCATTCCTCTAAATTTTCTCTGGTTTAGAAGGCAATCAGCAATAAGGTGTCCTACTTGATTGCATCTAAAACAACTCCTGTGTTCAACTTTCGTCTCAACCGTTGTTTCAGATGTTGAGGTTACATTACTACCCGTTTGTCTCACATACGGTGAGACGAACGGGTTTAGGGAAGAACTCTTTTCATCAGGCTTATATTCCTCCCCCCGTTTTAGTAATGTTACCTCTTCCTTTATCTCACCCGATTCGGATGACTTGTCCGAATTTGATGAGACAGAACTAGGAACAGAAATCTTAACATTAGGAATTGGCTTACTCGTTTCGCTTTTACTAAGTTCAGGTTCTTTAGTCGAAATTTTGACTGGAACTGTCTGATTAATCTCAACATCAGCAGATTTCTGATTACTAGGATTATAAGTATAGTTATGGTTATACGGTGGTGGAACTTCAGAAAATCCAATTCCCCCTTTGTTAACTGGGGAACGTTGAACACTTACAATGTGATCAAGCATTGCTGAGGAATTTCTAAATTGTTCAATTTTTCTATTTAGTTCCACCACTTTTATCTGGTAATCAGCTATCTGTTTATCTCTTTCAGCAATTAGTTTGGTTTTTTCTTCTAACACTTCATAACTAAGATCAATTACTTGAATTTTATCAGCTAGACTGGCTTTAAGACTTCTGATGTCCTTTTCACTAGCTTTTATTTTTACCGAGTAACTGTTTTCTCTAGTTTTAGTATAGTGATGATCTTCTTTTAACGTTTTAAATTGTGCGTCCAAACTAACAAACTGATCAGTTATTGTTTTCAATTGTTCAGACAGATTTTCACATTGTATGCAATGAAGTTCAGAACTTACCTTAGAGTGCTGATCGTTGACTTCTGCCATATAGGCTTGATTTTCTCCCGTCTCCCTCTCACTTCCTTCAGTCTCTATGTTTACCAAATTAGCCTGTTCGAACACTTCCTCAACTTGCAGGTTCTAGTTGTATCCACCATTCTGTCTAGATACCATAGCCCTGTTCTCACTACCTCCCCCATTCTGTTGTGCAGGTCTGTTCTGACTACGTTCGACTCTCTCATTTGTACATTCCTTGGCAAAGTGACCATTTTGTTGATAGTTGTAACATCTAACTTTTGATTTGTCAAACCCTGGTCTTTCTCCAACAAACTTTCTACATGTTTTCTTCATGAATCTTTTAACCCTTCTTACAATCATAGCCATCTGCCACTGCAGATCCATCTCTTCTAAATCATCAGCATCGATCTGATCATAGTCTTCATCCAAAGTGGCAGGGTCGACTATTTTACCTTTGATGTAGTTCTCGTAAGATGCAATGAAGGATGCATAGAGAGCAAACTGTTGTTCAGCTGATTTAACACTCATGGGCATCTGTGAGTAGTTGTTGGTTGGAACAGTTGACGAGAAATTCCAGTTGTTGCTTGAGGTTTTGAAGAACTACTACCTCCAGCTACGAAATATACGTCGCCATCCATATTAAGAATCACATGACCATCTCGAGTTGAGTTGGAGTTTGATTCTCCCTTTGAGTAGTAGGCAGACGATTCTGATTTTGAACTTGAACTTGAAGAGAATTTCACACCATACATTCCCGGATCCTGAACCTGATCAGTTGGTGTTTCCTTTCGAACCATGTTGAGCTCAAAATTTCGTAACTTATTGACTGTTGTTTCAAGATCAATATTGGCAAATTCTTTATCCTCTCTCATCAAAACCGTATACATTTCCCATTTCGGTGGAAGAGCATCAAGAAGTTTCTCTACTATCTCTTCTTCTTTGTATTCAATGGAGTAATTACTAAGTTCGGTCATCAAGTGATAATATCTGGTGATGATAACGTCAAGTGATTCATTTTTCAGATACTTGAATACAGAGAATTAGGTTTTTAGCAGCTTTGTTTTGGAAGCACGTATCCCCACATTACCTTCATATCGATTTTCAAGTGCTTCCCATAGCTCTCTAGCAGTTTTGTACTTCTTGAATGTATGAAGAATCTCTTGTGGAAGAGCCATTGTTATTGCTGCATGAGCTTTACTTTCTGCCTCATACATCTTCTTTTCCTCCTCTTCCATCTTATTGTACTTCTTAATCTGTTCACGACCCTCAAACAAGGCTGTAGGTGGAATGTATCCATCTTGAATGCACACCCACATCTTAGCATCTTGATATTTCACATACTGTTCAAACCGATCTTTTCAAGCAACGAAATCGGTACCCTTAAGCATTTTTGGAGCTTTAGTTGCTGAACCGGCTTCAACCTCCATTTTTACCAGTTCTTTAATGTTTATCGAAGTCATAATTGAAAGAAACACAACTCAATAACACAAGGAAAGTATAATTTTTTTTTTATTTTGAACAGTGATCACTAGGCGAAGTTATGCTTAACTTCGCTTAAGCTTAACTTCGCTTGTTTCCTCAACTTCGCTGAACCTTAACTTCGCTTGCTTCCTAAATTCGCTTGATCTATAACTTCGCTTAACCTTATAACTTCGCTTAAACCCTACGAACAGTGACGGCAACTTCGCCTGATGAACACAAGATTTTTGCAGGTTTTAATTTGACGTATTACGAGGTATGCGAAGGTGTAATGGGTTATTTTTGATAGTGGGAGATGGGTAGGACACAAAAACACAGTATTTCAACGTAAACTCGTTCCGCGAATAGTCGATCGGAACGATCTTAACACTCGTGTGATAATCCCGAACCACACAATCACGAGCAAATGCTCTGATACCAATTGTAGGTTCCTAGCCGGATCTTCACAGGAGTATCTCGTAATACGTAGGTGCGGAATCCCTACGTAACACGATACGAGCGTAAGATGTATAATACGTTAAAACCGAACACAAACACACGTTACAATACTAATAAGACACGTTGTATTGCAACACTTCAACACGTGATATTCAATCACAAAAACACGTTCTGGCAATCTTAGAAAACAAGCCGCAAGCTGAGGTTAAATACACCTCGACAACTTCTCCTAACATGTTAGGCGATGTTGTCCTAACTTCGCTAGTCCACAAGTTCGCCTACATCCCAGGCGAACTTGTGTGACACAATATCTAAAACCAAATCAAACAATCTAACTCGATTACAGACACATACAAAACACTAGATATTGAACTACTGACATCATGCACCAACATATATATATATATACATACATATATATATATATATATATATATATATATATATATGAAATATTTTTATATGGAAACTCTATGTAAATGGGTTGTCATTCTTTGGTTGGAGAGGTTGCTATTTTACTAGGTTAGAAATCTATGTGTAACACATATTGGAACGACAAAATAAAAAATACAAAATTGTGTTAAATTATTTATATATAAGTATACTAGTTTTAGAGTCCGTGTAACACACGTGATTATCTAAAATTATAAAATTACAAGTGAAGAAAATAATTACAACGTATATAAAAAAATGTATTGCATTTATGTTTGTATCTATACTAAGTCTATATAAATTAATTTTATTTATATCACAAAATGATTTTTTAAATGAACTTAATAAAGAAATGCACGTGCAAAAATGTAACCGAGAACGCTCCTTTTTATTGAAACTTTCATTGTCAGTGTCATATATGTATAATTGAAAGAATATAGGAATAAGACTTCTCATACAATAGTAGTTATTACCACTCAGCCTAAATACTGAAGAAGCGTTACCTTTATTAATATATTTATCAATTTACAACCCATAGAAGGAAAGTAAAATATTAAATTATAACGACAAATGTTCTTCAAGAACTACTTTTTTCTAATCTAAACCATGAAAAAGATTTTAATAAGTTTGACAACATAAAAAATAATATGTTAACCTATTCAATTTTGTCAATACTTTGCTTCATTTGAGTATAGTTTTGCATGACATGCTTCACATACAACATTCTGATCACCATTGAATGAAAAGTCAATACTAACACAAATGTTTCAAATTTGATACAAGTTAGAAGGATTGGTAGCCATGGGGTGGCATATCGTAAGTGTTCACTATCTATTCTTAAATTTTAATAGTCGAGGGAGAAATAATCAATTTACCAAATCCCGAACCTTTTGATTTTTTTTTTTTCAAAAATGTCCTTGAAAATAAATTTGAAACCCAGATCATGTTTAAAATTATGACTTTCATCACTTTGACATTTTAAAGTCAACACTTTGAACCTGTAACAAATTTGACGATAAATCTATTTACATTCTCAAACTTCTAAAAATACTTGGATTTATCATTGTTGACCCATAACAAATTTTAACTCATATGTAGTTAATTTAAACTGAACAATCTATTTATCAATTTTTTACTGTAAAAACTAAATTTAAGTTCCACAAAACCCGAAAACAGTCCTTATTAAAAAAACCAAGAAATTAAATATGATAAACTTTATTATATATGAAAGTGATTGATATATATTTACTAAATTAACCGAAAAAAAAATAGTTTATTAATTAACCGAAAAATAAATTGATAGATTTAAAGTATATATTAAAAATTTATAAATTTATATGTATATGACAATTTACAATAATAATAGTAATAATAAATAAATGGATTGATTTTAACAAAATGGATCAACTTTTAAGCATATATTTATGATTTATAAATTAAAAAAAATTACTTTGTATAATGAAATCATGTTCGAGTTTTATTCTTCGTTATAATCTTCTATAGTAAAATATTTATGTTCGAGTTCTTCAACACAAGAACCGTTTAACTCGGTTCTGAGCTGGACCAGAACCGTTAAAATACGGTTTGGTTCCGGTTCTTATATTTAACATTTAATGGTTTCGGTTCGGTTCCAAACCATTACACAACCCTATATTAAATATATTAGTTAAAGGTTATAATTAATTTCATATACCTTAACAAATTTGAAGAATTTGTTTTGATTGAAATCGAGGATAAGCAAATGAACTCCCGTCTCAATTATTTTGTTCTCTTGACGACAGATTATCAAACAATCGAATATGCATGTTCCGCATAATATAATCAAATTCTAATCATAGTAAAATATGTTAGTGATAACATTTGAAATTATATATTCTTTTCAATCTTTAATAAATATGATTTGTTGTTAATTTTTTTGATTTCACCAAGTATTTTGGAATATATACTAAACTAATATGTTAATATTTATTTTTATAAAAAAATATAAATATAATATAATAAAATGGAAAAGGAAAGTGAATATGGACATATATTAAAGTCAATTAAGATTTTAGTTTTTGAGAGAAAAAAGTTATGAGGTTTAACCATAAACTGACACGTGTCACAATTATTTTACTTTATTAGAATAAATAGATATTATACGGTATAAAAACTAAACATTAAACAAATATATATATATATATATATATATATATATATATATTAAAAATTCCTAAATCTCTAAATATTTTTTGTATTCAAAATTTATAGGTTTATTTGTAACTTTATCAATCTATCTATACATATATTCATGTCTTCATTTTATCTCTATGTCTTAACAAAGGATTTAGCATAGAATTGTACATAATACATGTAAATAACCATCTGTATATTTTCTAAAACTTCAATGAAATAATTCTTCCTCTCGGATTTTCTTTTCTTCATTTTTATATGTTATCGAAAAATGGATATGACTTTTGCCTCCTATTTTTTCTAGATTTTGGTTGCTTAATGTGTTATATTTTTACAATATGCTCAGATCGTGAAGAGCCTAAACAAACAAAAATCAAGAAATATGATTCATTCTACGTATTCGACGGGTTTACTTTTAAATAGATTAATACAAGTTAGCTAAATATATCTTTAATGATTAAAATAAACAAAAATACGAAGTAAAATAATGAACCGATCGAGTAAGAAAAATCATACTTCGTAATTAATATTATCAATAAAAAAATTATTATTGAATATTAATGTTTTTAAAGCAAGTTTTACCCGTTTTACGTTGGACTAAACAAAGTCATAGATTCACTTAGAGATGGTATATGAGGAGATTTGGATCTTAAAGGAGATTCACAAAAGTTATAGAATCAAATTTTACTATCTACCAAATTAAGGTAAAACCTAGGGTTGTTTACAGTCCTATTTTTAGGCCATGAGATAAACCATTATTACCGGTTATTTATTGTTGAAAACTAAAACCGAATTGTTAAACTTTAAAGAGGAACCAAACTAAATGTTACTAATGATTTGGTTCCGGTTTGTTTTGCAGTTTTGGTTCGTTGGGCCTTAACATAAGTTATTCTAAAATAATCCTAAGTTATATTGTGATGGTAGCAAAAATTAGAACGAATCAAATAAGAAGTTAAATATTATATATCAAATGTGTGGCTGGATAATAACTTAAAGAATCATTAAGAATTTTAGCTACAAAGCCAATATGCTTATTGAAAATAATAAAATTTCCACATATGCAAATATATTTATCCTAAACTTGCACAAAATCAATAAAAGTTATTAAAACATCCAAACTTATTCAAAATCATATTAACAAAGTATGGAATTGGACATATATATCACAAAATATAATATGAAATAATATGAAAAGGTAACCAAGTACAAATATACATTAGTTGGCTGCTCAAATATTCATTATATATTGTAATAACTAGGTTAGTTACCCGTGTAACACACTGGTTAAAATAAGTATTTTTTTTAAATAATAACATAATGTGAAATAAAAAAAATATATCACATATATAAAGATATATTACAGTATACAGTAAAAAATTTTATACATTACCCAATTTGGAAATAAAAAGTTGTTAGAAAATTCATAAATTATAAATTATTTCTTTGTTTTCTAAATCAAAACTTAGTTGTAAATGACTACTTTTTTAAACCAACTCGTGGACCAAAACTCATTCTAACATTAAATTGTTTTGACATGAACAATGTTTGATACTTTAACCGGTTAAAGAAACCAACCCGTTTAGCATATGTTACTTATAAAAATATAATATTAATAACTAATGCAAAATATAATTTATATTAAAAAATTATTATATTTATGATGATATTAATTCTTTTAAATTATGATGAAATTATTAAAAATTGAAAATGAAATATTAAAAAGAAAAATGTACTTAATATGAGAGAGATGGGAGAAAATTTTGTAAAAATTAATATAGTTATGACATGTGGCATTTAGAAAGTTTTATTTATTAAACTAGGTTAGTTACCCGTGTAGCACACATGTTAAAATAAGTATTTTTTTAATAATAACATAATGTAAAATACAAAAAAGATGTATCACATATATAAAGATAATATTATACCGTAAAAAAGTTACACATTACGCAATTTGAAAATAAAAAGTTGTTAGAAATTCATAAATCATAAATTATTTCTTTGTTATTTTCTATATCAAAATTTAGTTGAAAATAACTACTTTTTTAAACCAACTCATTGACCAAAAGTCATTCTAATCTTAAATTGTTTTGGCATGAACAATGTTTGATACTTTAATCGGTTAAAGAAACCCAACCGTTTCGTATTAATTACTTATAAAAATCTAATATTAATAACTAATGCAATATATTTTATATTAAGCAAATTAACATATTTACGATGGTATTAATTCTTTTAAATTAAGATGGGATTATTAAAAATTGAAAACAAAATATTAAAAAGAAATGTATTTAATATAAGAGAGAGGGGGGGAAATTTTGTAAGGATTAACTTGATGATGACATGTGACATAAGTAAACCTTTATTTATTAATCAGTATAGATAGCAGAGATTTCAACTCATTTACTTTTCCATTGGTTGACTTAAGTTACGTTTAATCAAATTATTCGAAAACAATTTCTCTTAGATACTAATATTTTTTGAAATGAAAGTTAGACAAATCTTTTATGGAAACTTACGTTAAAAAATTAATTTTGGAGAACAATTTGGATCCAAAGTGTGTTAAAAATCTCAGAAACTACCAAGTGGTTTAATTAATAAGAAAAGATTATTTTAGAGCAGTTTTTTATAGTCAACCTGAAGTGTATAAAAAAAAATTCACAATCTTCATAGTGGTTTAATCAATGAGAAAATATTATTTAAGAGCGGTTTTATATAATCACTTTTAGTATGCTATATCTAGATTAAAGCACACCACCTTTAATAAGTTCGAAAAGGACGAGTCAGGTTAACTTGCAATAATTTTTTTCTAATTATTTCATTTATAAATAATAGTGTATCAATTTTGAAGTTTTAAACAAATAAAATTCAACCTATTTGACCCAATTGAGATAGAAGTAGTGTTTTAGAAATAGGACCAGATCGCTGGTCCAACCAGAAACCGCCAAAGTCACTGGTCCAGTTACAAGCAAATAAACCAAAAAATTAAAAAATTGGTCGGTTATTCGCAAACCGTAAAACCTTTTTTACATCGAAAAAAAACTAGTTTGTATAACCTTAAATATTTTTAAATTGAGTAGTTGTACACAATAATTCTTCTATCGCCTAAT
Organism: Bidens hawaiensis; assembly: GCF_021521415.1. Lineage (NCBI taxonomy): Eukaryota > Viridiplantae > Streptophyta > Magnoliopsida > Asterales > Asteraceae > Bidens > Bidens hawaiensis. The sequence continues at coordinate 121,879 of NW_027496204.1, forward strand.
AAAAAGTTTGATGCACTCTCTTTATAATTGTTTGCTACTTCTTTGATTTCTCAGAAGGAGAATGTGGGGTGGGACATAGTTTTCTTTTTAACTTAAGGTGTCAAATTGACACAAAGATAGTCCGGTTAGATATCATTTATATTTATTATATATCGTAAGGATAATGATAATGATTGAGTTGATTTTAAATGTTACGAAATATCTTTCAAGTTTCTCGTATATATGTGGTCCACGGTTAATAGTCCTAAAATATATGTGGTCATATTGCTTTAAATAGTACTTATCACACATTAAAAATCCTAAACGGCTAAGTAGGTTGTTTTTATTTTTTCATAACGTTTACAATCTTTGTTGGAAAAATATTTCTTATGAAGCATTACAAGAGTAAAGAATAATAAGAGTTTCGAGTTAGAGATATATCATTGTTTTGGACAAAAATCTGTTAAGGATAATGTATCCAAATCTGTTATGTGAGGTTTAGTGCTAAAGTGATAACAGCGATTATATGAACGAAATAGAGATGAACACCGTGATTTGATCACGAGGGAAAAAGCCCTTAACCAAGATAGTCTTACTTCGGTCAAAACTTATCGAGGTAATCTTTGAAGAAATGACGCCGGTTAAGGATTAATAAACTAATCTTTGGTCAAGTCACTTCACTCAAGGATCAACAAGGTAACCTTTGGTTGATGAGTATATGATTATCGTGGTCTCCGGCACAAAAAACCCTCGGACGGTGAAAACTATCACCGTCGATTATATTGATAAATAAAAAGGGGGTTACAAGTGTCTGTGGAGTATATGATCGATATTACAATGTAAACTAGTGTATAGAGAGAATTATTGAATCTGCTCTAGTGTGTGTGAAAGTACAAGTGTCTTTTCTATTCGATCATTACTCGATTAAATAAGAAAATATCAATAACAACATTTCCTATCTATCCGGAAGTCTTCCACCTAGCCGCTCCACGACCTTTGACCACGTGCCAATTACCACCCAGTAGCGAAATAAGCGGAAGAATGAGTCACACAGCCGTTGATGATATTTAACCTTCAATCTTCTAGAGAGTTTGTCCATAATCAGCTATGTTGAATTAGGATCCTAGATCCATGTTCCAGCTATAGAATGTCCCATGAGGATAATTGATGCACATTTGTCTTAAACTTGATATACCTGTCTAACATATCACCATACTAAACGCAATCATTAGTAAACAAACAATACCGAGGATCATGGATCCTTTATATCCTGACATACATTTCAAGGATAAACTATCCATAAGACAGTTAGGGATAAAGGATCCTCAGTATAAAAATCGTGGCCTAATAATTGCCCCCAAAATGGCGGGTGACAGTGGAGCACAGCTGTCATTTTGAAATTCAAAATCCTGCAAAATAGTAGATGATTAGATGTGTGTCAGGCGGTTGATATTCACAAACCATAATTACAAGCCGCCTATATATGTGATAATTATAATCCTTTTATAATCACACACTTTAATCGTCTCTCAGGTATCCTTTCATCTTTTTATTTATCTTTATTCGATATGTCGACTGCTTCTACATCTTCTTCCTCCTTCTTTTTCCTTCATGATGAACTATATTCGCAAAACATCCTTCAATCACCTTCTTCCGAAGTCTGTAAATTCACAGACTCGGAAGTTGATGAGATTCGATCATGTTTTCCAATCAACACAGTTTTCCGACCTTTCAATTCCACAGCTCGCAGTGATAGCATCTCGAAAACCTAGGTTTGCTTTCCGGCCCAACCGTTTCTCATAGGTTATAAGTACCCGTTCCCCAATTTCACTCAAAGGTTCTTCAACTTGGCAGGAATTTTTTATATTCAGGCTATGCCAATGTTGTGGAGAGTCCTTCACACCATAGAAAGGATTACCGTAGAGGAGGGAATCGAGTTTGGCTTAGCGGAACTAGCGGGGTGAAGGGTTTGGATGGAACTGAAGGTAGAAACCAGGCAACGATGGGCGATGAGGGATACGAAAGATAAGGCCCGAGCCTGTTTTATTTTTCTTTTATGATGTTTTTAATGAACAAGTACTATGGTCTGTAATAAACAATAGTATTTAGGATAAAGGATCTATGATCCTTAAGACAATCTGCGTAGGTGACAAAGGTGGAGGGATCCTCTCTTTGTGAGGATGAAGCCTTTGTTGCCCCTGTTTTTAATTTTCCTGCACTTTTAAACTGTTAGTAACTCTTACTTAACCCGGATGGATGGTCCATCATTTCGTATGGTGAAATCCGGGTTAAGAATTTTGGATAAGTCCTTGTGGCTTATTTTAATCAATATATAAATATTTTGACTATCTACCTGTTATTTATTTTCAAAAACTCGTTGCATATAAGTTTAGCATTGTTGACAGTTTGGTAAATAATCTTGAATAATAGATTTTTAGGATATAAGATCTTTAAAAATCTTTTAGAATAGAATATCCTTAATTAATCAATAAAATTTATATAAGGAAGATTTTAGGATAAAATATCCGGAAATTAGCTAAAGACTTTAGTAATCAAATAACTATTTTTAAAAGATTAGCCTTTCTAACCGGAATATCCAAAGTTATAATAAATATCAAACTTAAGTTAATCAATAAAGATCATACCAGAAGGTCTATATAGACCTAAGTTACCAGAGGTATTGAACTCTTAATGTTCCTCACCAGAGTAGCTTTAGGATCCTGGATCCTTAGTTTCTTGATTTTCAGTAAGAACTTAGAAAATTTGCTGCAAATAATTCATGTTATTAATTGGGGTTAAACCCGTTAAACTGGGGACAAGCCCAACAAATATTTTGGGGATAAGCCCGTGCAACTGGGGACAAGCCCGTGTAATATAGGGACAAGCCCGTGTAACTGGGGACAAGCCCAATAAACTGGGGACAAGCCCTACTGGGGACAAGCCCAAAGATACGGATGTTAACTGGGGTCTCGCCCGAACCGGGATTTAGCCCAAACGTGAGATAACGTGAAAACGTTATAAACCGGAGGTATGGTACGTCTACCATAATTCATAGGATCCTCCATATAGCCGGTGACAACGAAATTGTCAGCCACTAAGCGTGTACTGGTCCCGCTGCCCCGAACTATTCGTTGGATAGCGTGCGCAACTGGCAATCGTGAGAAAGGTGAAAACCTTTAAACCTTAGGGGATATGACCATCTGGGATCAAATCCAAACGTGGGCAAGGCCAAGGGAAATAGTAAAGTACCTTAAATGCAACGGAGAGGTGGCCAACCTCTTGAACATCAAATGACTCGTTACAATCCTGCATGGTTACTCAAAACTTGGAAAAGATAAAATGTTAAGAATACATTATCCTTAAATTAATAATAATAATTCAGATAGAATAATAGATCAGAAAGATGTACCGCTTTAAGGATCCTTGATCCTTTTTCTGGATAATATATCCTCTCAGGATAGCGGATCCTGATTAGAAAAAATATTTCTTGAGATGAATGGCATTCCAAGCTCTTGGTAACATGTTGCCTTCCATTGTGAGCAAATGATATGCCCCCTTTCCTGCTTCCGACTCAATTTGATAAGGTCCTTCCCATTTGGGCGCTAGTTTCCCATCAGCCAGATTTGTTGTGTTTTGGAAGGCTTTCCTCAATACTAGATCTCCTTCTTGAAACCTTCTAATTCTGATATTTTTGTTATATGCCCCAGCTACCCTTTATTGATAAGCCGCCATTCTGATTCTTGCTATGTCTATGAGTTCTTCTGTAGTATCCAAGTCTTCAAGAAGGATTTCTTCATTGGCTTCAGGATCACGGATGCTTGTTCTTGCTGTAGGAACCAACATTTCTGTAGGAATAACAGCTTCTGATCCAAACACCAAAGAGAAGGGTGTTTGTCCTGTTGCATTTTTGGGTGTAGTCCTGTCTGCCCAAAGAACGTAAGGAAGTTCTTCAGCCCATTTTCCCTTCTTCGATCCTAGCTTCTTCTTTAGATTGTTGATGATGATCTTGTTGCTAGACTCTGCTTGACCATTAGCTTGAGGGTGAACTGGAGTGGAAGTAATCATTTTGATGCCCCAACTGTCACAAAATTTAGTGGTTCTTTTTCCGATAAAATGGGAACCATTGTCACAAACAATTTCAGTGGGAATACCAAATCTAGTTATAATATTTCGTTTTATAAAAGATATTACTTCCCTTTCTCAGACTTGTACAAATTCTTCTGCCTCAATCCATTTGGAGAAGTAGTCAGTCATAGCAAGCATAAAGACCTTTCCACCTGGTGCTTTTGGTAGCTTGCCTACAATATCCATACCCCATTTGATAAAAGGCCATGAGGAGGATATAGGATATAGAGGTTCCGCTGGTTGATGAAGGATGTTCGCGTGTCTTTGGCAAGCATGACATTTCTTTGAATACTCCATTGCATCCTTCTTCATTGTCGGCCAGAAGTATCTAGTTCTGAGTATCCTGGAAAATAACGCTCTTCCACCTGTGTGATTGCTGCAATCTCCTTCGTGTAAATCCTTAAGTACTTCTTGAATCTCAGGATCCTCGATGCATCTCAGATATGGACCTGCAAGAGATTTTCTATATACCATATTATCTAATAAAATATATTGGGATACCTTGAGCTTGAAAGACTTGGGATTTTCTGTGGCTGGAATTTCTCCGGCCTGAATACAGTTCTTGATAGGATGGATCCATGATCCTTTATTGTTTGAGGATAAAGGATCCCAGAGCACGATTTCTTTATCTTTTGTTATTTCCCCAACTTCCTGTTCTCCTATTGCTGGTGCGAGAATATGGATTATTGGGATTTTCAAATCCTCAGGAATCTTTAGTGATGAGGCTAAGTTTGCTAAGGCGTCTACCCCAGCGTTCTCTTCCCTCGGTACCTGTGTAATACTAAATATCTCGAAGGATTTTGATAATTCCTTCACAACATCTAAATATTTCATTAGTTTCTCACCATTAATAGCATACGAGCCATTAAAGTGGTTAGTTATTAATAAGGAATCTACATAAACTTGAAGATATCTGATCCTCATGCTTTTGGCTAACTGCAAACCTGCGATTAAAGCCTCGTACTCGGCTTCATTGTTTGTTTCCTGGAACTCACAAGCTATGGATTGGGGTAATATGTCCCCCTGTGGCGATTTCAGTAGGATCCCTAATCCTGTTCCTCTTACGTTGGATGCTCCATCTGTGAAGAGTATCCAAGGATCCTTGGTCTTTTCCAGTTGTTAGACTTCCAAGTCAGCTTCTTTTTGTAGATCACTAGTGAAATCAGCCACAAAATCCGCTAGTGCTTGAGACTTGATTGCTGTTCTTGGCTCGTATTGGATATTTAATGCACTTAATTTTATAGCCCACTTAGCCATTCTACCTGACAACTCTGGTTTTCTAAGAACATTCTTTACAGGATAATTAGTTCTCAAGATAATAGGATGAGTTTCAAAATAATGTCTCAATTTAGTAGAAGCCATAATAAGTGCAAGAATTAATTTTTCTAGATGAGAATACCTGGCTTCCGCATCTAGAAGACTTTTACTTACATAGTAAACAGGATGTTGTTCACCTTCGTGATCCTTTACCAAGACGGCACTCATTGCGTTTCCTGAGACAGCAAGATATAGATACAAGGATTCTCCATCCACGGGATTCATTAGAGCTGGACTGAGGATAAGTAATCCTTTAAGGATGCAAGCGCAACTTCATGCTTCTCCATCCACTCAAACTTCTTATTCTTCCTAAGGATATCGTAGAAGTCTTTGCACTTCTCGGAGGATCTTGAGATGAATCTATTCAAGGCTGCTATTCTTCCGGTGAGTCTCTGGACATCTTTGGAATTTGCAGGAGACTTGAGATTGATAATGGCTTCGATCTGCTCCGGGCTTGCTTCAATTCCTCTCTTTGTGACCATGTATCCCAGAAACTTTCCAGCCTTAACACCAAAGTGGCATTTGGATGGATTCAGCTTCATGTTATAACAGTCAAGGATATCGAATGCTTCCTCAAGGTCCCCGAGGTGATCCTCTGCTTTATTCGATTTCACCACCATATCATCTATGTATACCTCCATGGTCTTGCCCAATTGGTCCTTGAACATCATGTTGACTAGTCTTTGGTATGTTGCTCCTGCATTTCTTAGTCCGAACGGCATAACAGTATAAAAATATATGCCGGTTGGAGTCATGAATGTTGTATCCTCTTGATCACATGGTTCTATCTGAATTTGTTGGAATCCAGAAGAAGCATCCATAAAGGTGAGCATTTCATGTCCAGCCGTTGCATCCACCATGGCATCTATATGTGGTAATGGGAAAGGATCATTGGGGCATGCCTTGTTTAAATCCGTAAAATCGACACACACCCTCCACTTTCCATTCTTTTTTGAAACAACGACCACATTAGCTAGCCATCTAGGATATTGAACCTCTCTGTTCATACCGGCCTTAAGAAGTTTTTCAACTTCTTTTTGTATGATCTTGTTCCTCTCAGGAGCGAATTTTCTTCGCTTCTGATGGATGGGTTTAACAATTAAATCTAGGCCCAGTTTATGGGTGATTACCTCTTTTGAAATACCTGTCATGTCCGAGTGCTTGAAGGCAAAGGTAGATTTTCTTCGTCCTAAGAAGGATATTATATCCTCCTCGATCTTACTGGGGATACTGGATCCTAGGAACACCTTTATTTCTGGATCTTCGGGGTCCAATGATACTTCTTTAAGGTCTTTCTCCCGAGCTTCCATCACATCCCTAGGATGTTGCTGTAGTTGCTATGCTATAGTTGGTTTGGATGTTGGCTTCATTGATGAAGAGTAATAGTTCTTAGCCTCCGCTTGGTCACCCACTATCTTTACAACTCCCCAAGGAGTAGGTAGCTTGATGCATTGGTGATAAGTTGAAGCTACAGCCTTCATTCCATGGAGCCAAGGCCTACCTAAAATAACATTGCAACAGGAAGGGTTATCTATAACACAAAATTTTTTATATGAATTTAATCCTTCGATATAAATTGGGAGGTTGATGTCCCCCAATGTTTTCTTGGTTCACCACTGAAACCAACTAGCACCGATGTTCTAGGAATGATTTCTGAATCCGGGATGTTCATCTTCTTGAGTACATCATGTTGGATAATGTTGACCGAGCTGCCCCGTCCACTAGGATCCTGCGTACATAATGGTTAGAGATAAATAATGTAATAATCAAACCGTCATGGTGAGGATCTTGGATGTTCAGCTTGTCTTTCTCATCGAAGAAGATTCTCTTGTCTGTTGTTAATGTGGTTGAGACTATTGGATGATCTCCGTTATCCATCTTGATCTCTTTGGCGAATCTTTTTGCTGCAGAGAAAGAAGTTCCACATATGTCTGAACCTCCCGAAATGAAATTAACTGCTGACACATCCGGCTTGTTTTGTTGAGGATCCTGGATCCTTGAATTGAAAAAGTCTCTCTGATCAGTCACCCGAGTAATGGGGATGAGCGGTCTTCTCTCATTATCCAACTTGAATTCTTCTACGGGACTTTCTTCTACGGTACAGGAATCTCGAAATAATTCGTAGTCCCTGGAGACAAAGTTGATCACATGAGCATCCGGTGGTGGTGGTGTTGCTTTTTGTGGAAAGTCTTCAGGATCCTGCATCTTGGATTTCTTCCTTCCCAAGAGTTCTTTAAAGTGACCCTTGCTCAGGAGGTATCCAATCTCTTTCCTTAAGCCGATGCACTCGTCTGTCGCGTGGCCAAAATCTTCGTGGAAGGCGCACCACTTAGACTTATCTTTGAAGCCCACTACCTTCTCATTTTTTCGGGGCCATCTTGCTTTTTCTCCCAGATCCTTCATGGCACAGATCAAGCCATGAGTATCTATAGAAAAGCAATAATCGGAGATACAAGGGTAATCCTCATCGTCATCTCCCTCTTCAACTGCCCGTACGTTCTGATTGTTGGACATGGCGTACGGCTTCGAATTGTTGTTCCTATTCCAGGATCCTTTATTCTTTTCGGGAGTCTCATGTTTCGTTTGTCCCCGAGACGATCCTGGATCTTCTTATCTTCCTCTAATCGGATGTATCTTAATGCCCTGTTTCTGACCTCGTCTAATGTCCTGCACGGAGTCATCACTAAATCATCATAAAAAAGGGAGCTCTTTTGAATTCCCATCTTGAATGCTTCAACAACAGTAGTCATATCAAGGTTTGGGATTTCTAAAGCTTCCTTGCCGAACCTGGTCACGAAATCCCTAAGGGACTCATCACTAGGTTGAACAACACGATATAAATCACTAGTTAACCTCTAAAATTTCCGACTACAGGAAAATTGAGTGTTAAACAAATTAACTAAATGAGAGAAAGATGTAACCGAGAAAGGGGGGGGGGGACTTAGCAGCCATTTTAGTGCAGCTCCTATTAGTGTGGCTCCAAATCCTTTACAAAGGCAAGCCTCCTTGAGTCTTTCAGGAACAAGATTGATTTCCATCCTTTCCCTATACTGGGCAACATGTTCCTCTGGATCGGTGCTCCCATCATACGTCTTCATGTTGGGAGTTTGGAACCGCTTCGGGATTTCAGCATCACAAATGGGCGGAACGAATCTGGATAATTTGTGACTTCCCTCCGGTATCTCAGGAATTGGACGTATCACTCCCGGGACACTGGATATCATATCCTTGAGTTTTTGTAACTCCTTGGCCATTGCCTGGTTGATACCTGCATCCTGAATCGAACCACGGTTAGTATCTAAAGATATAGGATCGTACCAGTTACCTCTCTGCTGGGTGGAGTTTAGTATTCCGGACGGGTATCTGGGATAAGAGGAGTCTGCAATCGGAGTGGGTCCTCCAGAAGCTATGGTCTGCATAGGGATTATGTCCCCATCATGGACTTCGGAAGAACGTTGATGTTGGGATCCAAAGGATCCTGGATATTGAAAGAAGGATCCTTGATAAGGAATCCTAGAAGATCCTGGCGGAAGCATCCCTGATCCCCTTTGGAACATCGAGGAACTCTGCATTGGTTGACCCATTGATCCGTGGTTGAAGCTAGACGGTCCTTGCTGGGAGTCTGAGTACCCTTGAACTTGAGGACCCATAGATCCTTGTTGAAGGATATGTGATCCTGACTGAAAGATTGAGGATCCTTGAGCCTGCTGACCCATGGACCCTTGTTGAAGGATGGATGATCCTGGCTGAAAAATTGAGGATCCTTGAGCCGGTTGACCCATGGATCCTGGTTACAGGATAGAGGATCCTGGCTGAAACGTTGAGGATCCTTGAGCCGGCTGACCCATGGACCCTTGTTGAAGGATATGTGATCCTGACTGAAAGAGTGAAGATCCTTGCGAAAGCTGAGCCATGGATCCTGGACTGGTGAAATCCAGCATCCTAGGGATCAGGGGAGTGAGATCTTCTGCTGGCCTCTTATTCTTCCTGAGATCTTCTATCTCACGAAGGATCCTCTGGTTAGTCTTGTTCTGCTGCTCCATGTATGCTTTAACCTGCGAAAACATAGATGAAACATCATTGTTATAGTTTACCGCCGAAGTAGCAGCGGTTGTTCTCGAGCTCTGGAAGACTGGTATTTGCGTCTTGCTTCCAGAAGTAGCAGCCTTCGGTGCTCTCGTGATTGGCTGAGGCATCGGTGACAAAGTCCTTGAGGAGAGAGAAACCGAAGACGGCATAGTTGATGATGCAGATGTGGATTGAGAGGCAATAGCAAGTGATATGGGTATGAAAAATTGTAATTTGATAGGAATAATTCGGATTATAGCACCAATTGCCCCACAGTGGGCGCCAAATTGTTTTGGACAAAAATTTGTTAAGGATAATATATCCAAATATGTTATGTGAGGTTTAGTGTTACAGTGATAACAACGATTATATGAACGAAATAGAGATGAACACCGTGATTTGATCACGAGGGAAAAAACCCTTAACCAAGATAGTCTTACTTCGGTCAAAACTTAACGAGGTAATCTTTGAAGAAATGACATCGGTCAAGGCTTAATAAACTAATCTTTGGTCAAGTCACTTCACTCAAGGATCAAAAAGGTAACATTTGGTCGATGAGTATATGATTATCGTGGTCTCCGGCATAAAAAATCCTCGGACGGTGAAAACTATCATCGTCGATTATATTGATAAATAAAAGGGGGTTACAAGTGTTTGTGGAGTATATGATCGATATTACAATGTAAACTAGTGTATAGAGAGAATTATTGAATCTGCTCTAGTGTGTGTGAGAGTACAAGTGTATTTTCTATTCGATCATTACTCGATTAAATAAGAAAATATCAATAACAACATTTCCTATCTATCCGGAAGTCTTCCACCTAGCCGCTCCATGACCTTTGACCACGTGCCAATTTCCACCCAGTAGCGAAATAAGCGGAAGAATGAGTCACACAGCCGTTGATGATATTTAAGCTTCAATCTTCTAGAGAGTTCGTCCATAATCAGCTATGTTGAATTAGGATCCTAGATCCATGTTCCAGCTATAGAATGTCCCGTGAGGATAATTGATGCACATTTGTCTTAAACTTGATATACCTGTCTAACATATCACCATACTAAACGCAATCATTAGTAAACAAACAATACCAAGGATCATCGATCCTTTATATCCTGACATACATTTCAAGGATAAACTATCCATAAGACAGTTAGGGATAAAGGATCCTCGGTATAAAAATCGTGGCCTAACAATCATCACATAAACGTAAATTAATTCATATTGGTTTAGGTGTGTGCTAACAAACTCATCTTACATCCACGCCTTAACTCCCGCCAAGAGTTATTCTTCAATCGAATGCATAACTCTTCGTCTCGGCTTAACAAAAACTCGCTCTATCTCCCTTTCTCTCGGATTTGTTAGCCAAACAACAACAAGCAACATATTAACCACAACATCAAGGCTAAAATCAAGCACCTATAACACCCAAATTTAAAGACAAGATACAGAACACTTTGCAAAAAATAGGCCCAAAGTTTTTCATTAAAAGATTACTCAATAAAAGGTTATGTTTTCAAACCCGGCCCGGACGCCTTACCGGGTCAAAGGTCGGACCGACCCGGTAGGACGGGCCGGTGTTTAATTCGGATGACGTCATAAATAATTTAAATATATATTTATTTATATATATAATTCTTATACATATAAAAATAATTATAATAAAAAATAATAATAATAATAATAATAACAAACTTTAATGTTTATTTATGTTTCACACATTACGTTTTGAGTATATATGATTTATATTTGATTAATAAAGACATCAATGAAGCTTTTTTGGTTGGCTCATGAGTAATAATTAAAGTTTCTATCTAGGAAATGACCCAAGTTCGAATCCCGGCATGAAAAATTCATTTTGGATATAATGAAAAAGTGTGTTTTACCGGTTGACCCGTCGGGGTACACCGAGTCCGGGCCGACCGCCACCCGCAAAACTCGGCAGGGTTTTTGAAAAACGGATCAAATAACCTGACCCGGACCGGTTATGAGACCGGGTCCCGATCGGACCAGCCGGGCCAGGTCGGGTTTCAAAACACTGATAAAAGGTTAAAAGGTCATTATTCTCATGTTGTTGGTTGTAGTGTTCAAACTCATTAAACATGTGTAGTTAACATTGATATTCTTTTCTTTTATCTAAAAAATTTCGACATGGCCCATTCGTATAGTCACCTCGTTAGTCTACATGACTTGCTCACTTTAATAAAACAAACATGCCAGCTTTACCTACGCATTATTACCACGAAAGTTTAGCCATGGCTAAGTGATGGCTGATTTTTTTATATTTAAATTATATGATTACATGACATGATATATATATATATATGGTCAAGATACTGTACAATAATGCATTAACGTATGATAGGTACGCGAGACGCTCAAAGACAAAAATACTAAACGCCAAACAAAAACCTAGAACGCTCAAAAATCGCTCAAACACGGTTTTCATGAAAAAAAAGTAAAAAATTGATCGATTAGCGATCCAAAACTGTTTTTTTTCGGTGAACCAATGATTAATTGGATATGTATTGACGATTCGGAGATGTTGGGATGTGATTTCATGTATCGATTTCGTGGAAAAAGGGGATACGCGTACCTATTGTACGATAAGTTATTATTGTATTGGATCTTTTCCCTATATTTATATATATCTATAATATATATAAATGAAAACATAAAGATCCTATGTGTCGCGATGTGGTCGCTCCCCCGTTTTTTGGAGTCGTCAGATTTGCTTGATTTTTAAATGGAGGCTTCTCATGCATTTGACCCGAATTCACGGGTATGGGTCTTACCAAACCCAAATATTTCTTAAACGAGTTATAACATCTCATTAAATTAAAAACTAATCTCACCAAATATTTGATATAAAAATCTTATAAAGTAGTGATATACTAAAAAATAATATATTTGCCCTTTACTTATGTATTATATATAGTATAGATATGAATATTATATTAACTATATTATGCTTTAAATGTAAACATATATTAGTAATTGTTGTTATAACAAGATATACAAGATATAATTGTTATACGTAAACTATGAAAACAAAGATTGTATAAATTACTTGAAAATTCATACAATTTCATTATAAAATATTTTAATTTATAGTTTAGCTTTTATGTTTTTTTTTATTATGTATATTTTTCTTTGTTCACAGGGTCATGTTTATGGTGTTGAATTTTGACACTACAATAGATTGAAAATTTAATTAATTAACATCTACATATACCGAACATTTTAATATATAAAGATTAGTAATCTATCCATCTATCTATAATATATATAAACGAAACCTTTAAAAGTTCTCTAGTTGCTCCCTAAATTCTCTCAAGCCATCAGATTGCATTTTTTGTAAATGGAGGCTTCTCATGCTTTTGACCCGAATTCACGGGTATGAGTCTCACCAAATCCAGATATTTCTTAAACGAGTTATAGCATCTCATTAAATTAAAAATTAATCTCACCAAATATTTGATATGGAAATCATATAAAATAGGGATATACTAAAAAAAATAATATTTGATATATTTAAAAAAATATATTATTTATAATTAATAAACAATTTTATAGTTAAAAAAAGTGGGTCATGGGTCTCACCAAACCCAAATAGCTTTTAAACCGGGTTATAACATCTTATTTATTTGTGAAATACTTGTATTATACTTCTGTAAACTAAATAAAAATACAATCCAAAAAAGATATAAATATTATAAACGAATAATGAAAATATATATATACTAGCTTTAGAAACCCGTGTATTACACGAGATAAATTAATGTATGAATTACAATGAATAATTTAAAACAAATAAAAAACACATAATTAAGTCTTTTTATATTATGTAAAAAATGTATTACAAATAGTCGTTTTATGTCATCAAATATATTTGAATTTTAAATTGAGAATGAGTTGTTCTACCATCGGTATATAATAATGAAGCTAAAATCTTTCACAAAAATGCTGTACATTCCATACCGGCCATAGACAAAAAAGATATCAGGTTTTTCTTTTGAGCGGTTTTCATGTTGTCCTTATAAACACATTGTTGTTCAACTATTAAAACAGTCTAATCTACCTATACTAATAAAAGAAAATAATTCTGAACACATGACATTCTGAGGTTAATTTTCACTATCAAATTCTCGCCAAAATCATTTCTCTTCTGTTGATTGAATATATTCTAACAATGCACATAAGTATAATATGTAAATATTTATTTGTATAAAAGTGTATAGATATAATACAAATAGAGTTTAAAGAAAAGTGAATAATTTAATTAGATATAATATAAATGGAGTGTAAAAGGAAAGCGAATAATTATTTATATATACCATAAATTAATTTTGGAGGGAAAAACATTGTGAGGATTAATCACAAACTGACACGTGTCACAATTATTTTACTTTATTAGAATATGTAGATATACAAAAGGGTTCAAACAAGAATAAGGAGTTTCCTAGGAATGCTAAGAACCAACAAATTTTTTACATTTGACATTACAAAGTATGATGAAAGAACAATTCTAGGAAACTATGTCGGTTATTGGTAATTTTAAATCTCAACCATTGATTAACATGATCCAATGGCGATGATGTATTCCTATTCTTCCTAGAAAACTACTTACTTTTAGGATAACCCTCCCATATATATATATATCAAGTATATATAAAGAAAGTAGGTTTACTATTATAGTATAGAAACTGAAAACGACTCCATATTGAAAGCAATGAAGACGATTCCAGACTGAAAGCAATGAATCAAAATTAGGATTCATTGTAAAGTTAAAGAAGATGAAGCTTTAAATCAATAAGGGTTATTGTTATAGCATAACAATTGATGATGATTACAGATTTGTGCAATGATACCATGAAGACAATTGCATATTATTGTCACACCCCAACCTACGGTGAAAATGTCGGGACGTGAGCTGATCGCCCACGGCTCTCAAGGTACTATTATGCAATATTGAAAATTTCAATATCTATTTAATAAAATTCAATTAAGACAAATTATTCAATACAATATCCAAAAAGACAACTAGTCCACCAAACAAACATAAATCATAAAAACAAAAGTCTTGTTTAATATACTCTATCTTTATTCTTAAGTGTTCTTCCAAAACTTGAACTAACTTCACATCACATGATAACCTGCGCATGCGTTAAAAATAAAGTAGTTTTTGGCAACACTAGGTTGAGTGAGTATTACACCAGATTTGAGACACTATAATAATAATAATAATAATAATAATAATAATAATAATAATAAGTAAAAGTGCAAATTGTTCATGTGAGATATACAGTTAAGCCGTAGCACATAATAATCAAACAAACCATAAAGAAAGGGCTCAACCAATTCCTTATAAATGGACAATGATTACTAAGCAAGGAATAAACCGTGCCATAAAAGTGGACATCGGTTGCCGAAAATAGTCGTATGATCATACTATAATGAGGAACATCACCATAATGCGTTCAAATAAAACAAGTAAGCAATTAGCAAGTTAGGCAAACTGATAAACACACAAGGATAGACAGTTGCGGTTGAATACTATATATAATAGAAAATATATACGAACGCATATGTCCCCAAAACAGTTAAAAATAAGTAAAAGAAGGGGAGTGAGATATTCACCTTAACGATTAAGTTAGAGATAATGAATAGATAAGAAAGTGGTAAGTCAAGTCTTCAGGATTTACCAACGAGAATCCTAATTACAATAATTGAGGAAATAAATATGGATTGAATACGAAACTAAAACTAGATAAGGAAATTGGTGATTATCGGGTGTGTTTTATACTGGAATTAAATATTGCATTAATTTATTATCACTTTCAGATATCCAGGGTTTATAGAAAATAAAATATTTTGTTTATATAAACTTATAATTATAGGTAGAATACTTGAATGAATAATGTTTATAATTTTTGATAAATTATATATAGAGAATTGTTTTAAATGTTTATTTTAAACTAATATACATTTAATGTATTTATATACATTTTTATTATTAATAAAGAATTCTTTTATATTTGTAAATAATAGAATATAAATAATAAATAATAATATAAAATATGATCTTTTTATGAAACACTTGAATTTATACTATATGTTAATATATTAATTAACGAGATATTCTAAATATATATTAAAACCCCTTTTTATAAATTTAAAACCTTTCAGAATTTTTTATAATTAAAATATATATACATATATATATATATATATAACTATATACATATATATTGTTTTAACCAAAGCTTAGGAAAAATGATAGGTTACAATTCGGTTTTATAAAAATATTAACTAGTTATTGCATTTATAATATTTGTGATTTAGTTTAAATAATTAAATATACTAATATATTAGTTAAATGAGTTATTACACGAAAAATACAAAACCGGTGCTAGAGGGGCTCGAACCTATGCCCTCCAGTCACCTGAGCTTTAGTGGTAACCACCCTAGCCCTGCTAGATGGTTTAAAAACATAAACAAACCCTTAAAACCAACAACGATAAAACCATTTTAACATTTAGGAACCCTAGATTGATAAATCGTTAAATTCGTTATTTGTTGATCAATCAAGCTTAGGGTTAACGACGAGGAGGCATCGACGATCAAAACCATATCTTTCATTACCTGCAACGATGACCCGAAGATGATTAATTGGATCCACGAGAAGTCGGCCAAAAACAGATCACGAACGAGCAGTAGCAGCATAGATGATATAATCAAATAAAGGGGTATTGTTGGCGCTAGAATAAGGTTTGTGCAGGTCTGCTTAATTGAATTTCCATAAGCCCTATATAGTATATTAGTAGTATGGTAGGTGACGAGTTCGATATTACGTAAACAAGATCAAAATCGTTATTAAGTAGATCTTATTTCCTAACCCATTACGTCGGCAAGGCCGATTATATCAAGAACAATAATATCCCTAGATCAATTCCAAGATTATTACGAGAATTACGGTACAAGATATCTAAACGTGTCTCATATTCATGGATTACGGGACTGATATATGGGTTAACGAGTTCAGGAAAAAAAATAAAATAATAATAATAATAATATACAGAAGTTACAGTTTAGTCCTTGGAGATTTGAGGTGGAAGCATATTTGAGTTAAAGTTTGGTTTTGGGTTAAAATTGCCAAAATGTGAAAGTTATAATTATATATTATATAAATACTTAAACGATAATATAATAATAGTTAAGTAATTCGATAAACGCGATAAAATTTCCCGAATATAAAAGCGGGTCGGTTTATGACTAATAAACATTAATTTGGAAAATCCGAGTTGTTACAATTATGATGATTAATGTTAAAGAAGATGCACAATGATAATCCGGTGAACACGAATCAGAGCGTTGAAAAAGAGTTCTAGGGGTTAAGGAAAACCATTGATTATCTTATTGTAGTGATATGATATATTGTGACATCCGTGGCAAAACCGAGTACACCTTAGTACTTACAAACTCGAATAAGCGTTTAACCGCTTATTGCGTAACGAACAAACGGATAACCAAACGGGTCTGGTTATGGTCCGGATATCCCAGGGTGCTATCTATAAGCGATATATGTGACATTCGTGACAAAACGAGGTATACTATATTCACTACGTAGCAAGTAAACGATAAATCGGTTAATTCGTAGTGCTTAAACGAGTAACCGACCGATACTAATTATGACCCAAATACATACTGAGGGGTCATATACGAGTTATATATATGTTATAGAGGCTAACATATTGATATTTAGGCCCCAGTACGTTTAAAACTCTTTAAACGAAAAAGGTTTCGTTTGTCGATACGCTATAAGCTTAAACGCAATCGTTAATATCAAAACGAGCATTGTAGCATCCATGAAGCCGAAAAAGATTTATAAAACACTTATATGACATGTTCTAAGCAATCCGTGAAAATATTTTGGAATTTTACAACGAGTCAGTACGTTTTTCTTATTTTACAAAACTAGGCTGAAAAACACTCGTTTTCGCGCTGGTTTTCGCACTCGAACTAGTTTTCTTGCGAAAAACCGAACCCGAACTAAATTTTGGACCGACTTTTACGCGTGGCACAAAAACCGAGCCACCATTGGGCCAAAAGGAGGCCCAATGGGCCCTTATAACCTTGCGGCCGCAAAAGGGGACAGCCCGCCCCCTTTTAGTATCTTTTATATAAATAAATATTAAGAAGATATTTATAAAGGAAAATTTATAGAAATCAGCAGACACTCTCTTCTTCATCAAGCTTCATCAAAACCCAAAGGTAAATAGTGATTTTTCCTTGATTTTTAACCATGATTAACATAGTTTAACCATGAAAAATTAATCCTTGATTAGTTTTAAACATGTTTAACCATCCAAAAATCATAAAAATCAAGTAAAATCATGTTTTGATGTTAAAAATGTTTACAAACCAGGAACATATACTTTTTTTTGGTCAAAAACGCGGATTAGAACATGAATACAACGTTTTTACGGTTTGAAAGTTCGGTTTGAACCCAAAACCGAAACCCTAATTATCAAGGCTGTCACATGGATGATTTATGCTTGGGTTTATGTTATATGATATGTAGATACACTGAGTTTGCAACCCGAGACCCGGAGAGTCGTTTAAGCTAGCAAAACTCATCGAAAACCGACAAGGTAAACCCGTAACACTCGTTTAGGGGCTGTTTAGTATTAGGTTGTGACGTGCTTGTTTTTAGTTTGTGAAAATTTGCAGGGACATTAGGGATCATATAAATGAGTCCCTGTTCAACTTTGATAATTTTTCGATAAACGGAGAATATTTGGTGAATTTATTCTCGTTTATAAGCGTTTATTTGGGAAAAATAGCTAAACATATTGAAAAATTATGAAACATGGTTTTGGAGTTTAATATGTGATGTTAAGATCACTGGTAAAGTTTGGGGATCATTGTAAATTCCTATGTATGGTTTGTGCAATTATGAATTAACCGAATCTTAACAGCCGAAAAACGCACAAAAAAGCATTTTGTCAAAAGAGTTAGGTTCTGGAGATTTTGCAGGGGCTATGTAATAACATTGAGGCCATTTTTTAAAATTATCGGATTTTTCGGAGGTCGTTTGATATAAACGGGCCATTTATTATACGATTATAACCTATTAAATGAATTTTTATAAATAAA
Source organism: Bidens hawaiensis (assembly GCF_021521415.1). Lineage (NCBI taxonomy): Eukaryota > Viridiplantae > Streptophyta > Magnoliopsida > Asterales > Asteraceae > Bidens > Bidens hawaiensis. The sequence continues at coordinate 140,525 of NW_027496204.1, forward strand.
TAATTAATCATAAAATTTCTGAAAATATTTTTATTAAATTCTCCATGTCTTAATGTATTTTTAGAAAAATTTACATAATTTATATATAAGTACATATTTAGTTATGATTAATCAAAGATTTAAATTATAATTGTTTTAACGAAACCGGCAGTTTTGTGTTTAACGGACTGACTGGTATGTCAAAATGTCAAAAGTGGTCAAATATCATATTTTTGAATGATATTGATAAAAACGAACTTTTTACGAGAATTCCGGACAATTCGGGTGGATTGTACGCGTTTTGTATAATCAAACCCGTGTGAAAACGGAAACGAACCCTGAGATCAAACCAGATACCGAAACCTTAAAATTCTTTAATAAATCAAATCATTTTATCAATCAATATATTTACTTAAGTTTATTTGATCTTACCTAATCCCGAAATGCATAAACAATCAACTTGGCTAGGCTCGGGAAACGATGAAACTGAGCCAAATCCAGTTTTAATCTTTTCACCGTATACAACGTCACAATCTAAGACTATGGTCATGTTTTGGGCCTAACAGCTATACCCAGATTATCTATACAGCCCGATTTGGTTTAAACATTGTACTAGTATTAACAGTACGATACCGGTTATAGGATTCAAGCTATAATCGAGACATTCTAGTTACCGATACGTACCACCAGCTTGAACAACATTAAAGTGAGTTTCATGACCCCACTCTTTAAACTATTTTACGAACTTTTGGGGTGGAAAGCATGTTTATACACGTTATTTATCTAAACACGGATCATGATATAAAATATCTGAACATTTATATATAAAAAGTCCCTACAAACATAATGACTGACTACGTGCTGATGAAAGATGATTATTATCGTTGATTGATATATTGAGTGGAGATAATACGAATTGCAAAACATAATGAAATTACACGTGACAACATGTTTATACAAACACGTTATGTAATGTTAAACATAACTAATTTGGGAGACAACGTGGTCTGTAATGGCCATGGGGATAACGTTGTCTGTGATGATTATGGGGCTGTTGTGGGCAGAAGGGGGGCCACAATAGTAATAAACTAAAGTTGAGTATGGCCTATGAGCCAAGTTCTGCTGCAACTTACTAAACTAAAGTTGAGTATGGCCTATGAGCCAAGTTCTGCTGCAACTTACTAAACTAAAGTTGAGTATGGCCTATGAGCCAAGTTCTGCTGCAACTTATAAACTAAAGTTGAGTATGGCCTATGAGCCAAGTTCTGCTGCAACTTATTAAACGAACTAACTTGATTATGACATGAATGTTAAGAAAATAATGTGATTATGCGTATTGTGGGCGGATGGGGAGCCACAGTATTTGGTGATACGTGATAAATACTATATGTGTATATGTGTCTATATACATGCTATGTGATTAGCCGTAGGAAGTACTATGTGTAGAATATACTAATTATTTGCGTGTACACTATATAATGTTTGAGTTTACATGGAATCATTGTGGGTGGAAGGGGGACCACAGTGGTTGATGTTAACGCGGAACCGTTATGGGCGGAAGGGGGGCCACAGTGGTTGAGTTTATGTGGAACCGTTGTGGGAGAAAGGGGGTCCACAGTGGTTGGTTAAACACGGAAATTGGAAACAGGTAGTACGAACAAACAATCTCGATTTTACCGAAATTTCGAATTTATATTATAAACTTACATGTGTGCATATGCACACACAAAGATATGGTTGTATACATTTATACAACCGTAAATACATATTTTTACATACGCGCGTACATACAAACTATGACTGTATGGTGCGCAGAACTGATTTCGTTAAAACTTATGAAATTCACCAACTATTCGTAGTTGACCTGTTTTAACATGCTTTTCAGGTAATCAGATATGAGAAGTAATTTCCTGTGTGTTACGTGTCTGATTGGTGATTGAAGTCGTGGGCATTTGAGTTAGAAGTAAGGTGATTGAAGAACAGGTTAAATTGTATCACCTAGTTTGTAAACGATGTTAGAACGATGTAATAAATTGTAAATTAGTTAGTAATGTTTCTTTATGAACAATGTATTTGATACCAGATGTATCTGTTGCATTCCCGTATTACGCTTCCGCCACTACCTAGTCGGGGTGTGACAGAAGTTGGTATCAGAGCCATTGGTTATAAAGAATTAGGTTATCCCATAGGATACCTATAATATAACCGTAGGCTCGATTATCACCGGGAAAGTTAATAATGAGTAACGATAGATACTGATGGATGTCGGGATGAACTCGAAGGGCAAGTGAGTTATTATGGTCCGGAATGTAATAACAGACTTGCTTGTAAGAGGGAATTCGGGGAGAAGCCGCGGAACATATTGATAGGTAAAAATGGCAACATACGTGCATAAAGGTGATGTGAAGTATATATGACATGTGCATACGTGCTTATCTGATACGAGGTATAGGGATACATGTACGTACGGTACTACGGATGACATTGAATCTTATCATAACCAATATTATATTCAGTTATAATCACCATTAATTCCTATTCCAATCAAAATTATATCTTACCAAAATTAATATTATATTTTATTGTAATTAATATTATATCTGTTCATAACAAATAAAATATTTTATTTCTGCCCTAATTAATAATATCTTTTGTGCGGATCTAAACTATCGAAAAACATTCTCTTCTGATTAGCGATTGCACCGAAAGATGTGAGTAGTTTTACAATTGATGAAGAACCGGTGTTGCCCGTGAGTGAGAATACAAGAATGCTTCAATAAGTTTAAATTAAATCTGGTGATGTGACGAAACCACAAAAGGGGCTTAATATATAAGGCCCGGGAAAGAATCGTTGGAGGTATGACTTACAGATAATAATTTCAAGAAGACATATATATATATATATATATATATATATATATATATATATATATATATATATATATATAAAATACTCCACAGTTTGAATCCAATCCTATATTATAAACTGGTTCCTTTGACATTAATCTAAACTATTTTCCGGTCATCCTTCCAATTCTGTTGTTCAGAAACAAACATCATCCCTAGGGGAAATACCTAGTGATGAGCCCGATTTATCAAATTATAAATATGATAATTACCAAAACTGAGTTTTCAATTATAATATGAGCAATCGTTACTACCAGTACATATAATGTACTAATAATATTTCAAAAAGAAATATTAATAATAGTAATTCCCTTTACATATCACCAGTACAACTAACTCTGATGAACCTCCCTAACTAGCAAACTCTTCGAACCATCTATGAAAGACAACCTCCAACCTCTCCTATATTTTGCTATTCCAATTGGTTATTATATGAGAGAAATCTCATGCTCACGAAATGATGACATGCCCCGACTGGAATTGAACCTACTTACCTCCAACTAGTAAACTACTATTTTTATTAAGTCCGACATGCCTACGAAAACTGAATGACCTGGCGAAAGAATATATATTACGATTATAGTTAACAAACATTCAGAAGTTAGGTGGAATGTACACGTGCATTCCCATTATAACGTAATGATTAAACTCGTAATGAGCAAATATCTACCTACAGGAGGGACCGAACAAAAACAACTTCCCAATAATGGGATTGTATAGGAACAATTGTCGTATAAGTTGTGAACTATTTATAATTGTTATAACGCGGGCTTTGATAGATAAGGATAGTATGGTATTGTCGTGTATAGCTTCTGATACTCCATACAAGCATATGGTGGTGCGCTATGCTAATATGGAGGACGATTTGGGCATTTTTAATACAAACATTGACCCCTATTGGGTTAAAATTTCTTGTCATGAGATGACAACTTTTAATATATATGCAAACTTTGGCGTTTGCTAGGCTAATTTTACATACTATCCTTAGTATTCAGACTCGAGAACAAACCAGTGTGATATATACGTGTTAATTGAAACACCTGATTACTTGTTATTGTAATTCCTTTTGTGATCATTAGGGTATGTGAATTTTGTTAATTGTTGGATAACTGTTTATTGTTATTGAATGGCCCCGAAGAAAGTAAACATGTTGTCTGAGGCAGATATAGCCGAGATGATCGCTCGACAACTACAAACAGTACTTTCGATAATTGCAGCACAATTCGCTGCTGGTATCCATACAACTTTGAATACAAATCAAGTGCCGAACGCTAACGCGGCCGTAAATACTAATTCCCCAACAAATACTAATACAACCACAAATGCTCCCCCGATAAATACTGATACTATCACAACTAATACTCCCCCGTTAATACCAATATTACTTTCAATAATGATAATCTCCCACCGAACATGAAAAATAGTTGTAACAATCAAAATCCCCCGCAACACGGATATCAATTTAAGAACTTCATGCTATGTAAACCTATGGAATTTAGCGGTACTGAAGGACCAAATGGACTGGTAAAGTGGATTGAAAAGACTGAATCCATCATTAATATCACTAACTGTCCACCAGATTGTATTGTCAAATTTGCTACTTCTACATTTGTAGACCACGCGCTAATGTGGTGGAATACTGTTGTGCAAATTCGAGGACTAGAGGCAACCAATCGTATGTCTTTGACAGAACTTAAAAATCTTATGATAAAACACTTTTGTCCGATAAACGAAATTCAGAAATTAGAGCAAGAACTTTGGAATCTAGAAATGAAGGGTGCAGATCACTTGGAGTATACCCATCGCTTTAACGAACTGGCTCGTCTAGTCCCATGGTTAGCTACTCCAGAATCTAAACGTACTGAACGCTACATTTGGGGTTTAGCCCCCGAAGTCAGGAGTTTGGTTAATTCAATTGGCCCTGTAACTTTCGAAAATGCCGTGTTACAAGTTGGCATTGTAACTTCTGATTTGATTAGAAGTGGTGCGTTAAAAATGCACGGGGAATCATCTGGTACAAAACGAACCAATTATGGAGCGGGAATACAAGAAAGACAACAGAATAAATGTGCGCGCCTTGCAATACAAAATTACACTATGATCAGTTCCGATGTGAAGCAAGATAAGTATAACGGGCCTTTGCCTAGATGTGGAAAATGTGGTTATCATCATGTTGGTGAATGTCGGACCAATGTGTGTCACAAATGTGGGAAAGTGGGACACTATGCCCGAAATTGTAGAACCTTTATGAATACTATAAATCCACCAACCCAACTCCAGGACTCACAACTACCCCAACCGCAACCAACACGAAAACAATCAGTCTACCAAAACCAAACCATAATAAACCGTAATGCCTGTTATGAGTGTGGTAGTGTGAAGCACATCAAGAAAAACTGCCCTAGATTGAACCCAATTGTGACGGGAAGACAAAGGCAAGGACCGACATCGACGTCTAACTCGACTAGGGGTTAAGTATTGTGAATAAACCGGATAGAACAAATGTAGTAACAGGTACGTTCCTGGTAATGCCTAATATACATTAGTTTATTTATTACGGACACTGATAGACGTTTCGTTCCTACAAGTTATTACCTTGGAAAATATACCGTCTAGTAAAATAACAATTCTGTATACTATAGAAACCACCAAAAGTAAGACTATAAATACTAACCATATTACTCGAAAAACTACCCTCTTAACCTAAATAACTAGCTATTCCCTATCGATGCACTCTCGGTGGAAGTGAGGAGTCATTGTGTAATAGTCAGTATGGACTAGTTAATTGAGTTCAAATGAAGGTTATATATAGAAATAGAACTGTTATACTGCCTCTTCTAGATAAAGAAGTGATCCCGTACACGGAACAAAACCTAGTACCCCAATGATGAAACACGGATGAGGAAAACTATACTATCCGTAACCGAAACTTGAACTTCAAAATTTTGTAGCCTTAATAACTGAGTGATGAACAAGGAAAAGTCAGGCCAGATGTTTGGATAAACTGAGTACTAGTATAAAGATGCAAGCGAAATCTATGAAAGAATCATAGGCTCATGTGTTGTAAAGTGTGCACTATTATAAGTTCTGGGGGAATATTAAAGATCCTCGGAGATGCTACAACAATTCGAGATACCCCATTGGAAGTGGGAAACAAAGTAAAATAGAACATTTAATATGTGTTCCTTAAACATCCTAAGAAAGCAATTCAAGCTGAATGATAGTTCCCTGACTAATCCACTCCAAATACCTTCTTCTGATTTGTAACAACTATCCAACTGAAAAACTCGCCTTAACAAAATCTTACTCTTGGTGAATTGTGTATGAAATTTTAGATCCCTAATTGGCCTAAGCACGTCTATAATCCTCTATAAAACAATCAAATCAAATAAACTATTCAAACAATAGAGGAAAGTGAGACCAGTAATTTCAATCCTCGTACATTAACAGTCATCATAATATTATACAAGTGGTAATATACTATATTATACGAGCAAGAATGTAACTCGCCATCTTATTAAAATTAAAAAAAAAATTGGTGACATCCAAAATACAAAATCCGATTCGATTTCGAGAATCATAAATAAAGCTCGTAATATTAATAACAAACCGAAAGCCGCCTAAGGCTAACAAGAGGGCTATACTGAGAAATACGAGAAGTTATCAAATTTTAAAAGTTGTTAGTTGAGTTGAGGAACGGTGAGTTGATTCTAAAATATATAGCACTGTACAAAATTGCCTTGGAAGTTAACCCCATAACGTATTAAACAAAATTATTTCACTCCCGATATTTCATATATCGAATCAAAACGAGTGCCTTACTGACAGGGTAAAATTAGTATTATTTGAAAACTTTTATACAACTAAACTCTATAAAGAGACTCGTGAAAATTCTGAGCGGGGAAAATCAAACAGTTGCGACACAATAAAATCTCATTGAATAAAATTCAGTGGAATCCACAACGGGGAATCAAACGTGTTCGGAAACAGAAAAACGAATTCCGAAACAAATGATTGTAAAATTTTCCCCAAAAAGAGCATATTTGGCATATTGAATTTTGGGGACGAAATTTCTTAACTGGGGGAGAATGTGACATCCGTGGAAAAACCGAGTACACCTTAGTACTTAAAAACTCGAATAAGCGTTTAACCGCTTATTGCGTAACGAACAAACGAATAACCAAACGGGTCTGGTTATGGTCCGGATATCCCAGGGTGCTATCTATAAGCGATATATGTGACATTCATGACAAAACGAGGTATACTATATTCACTACGTTGCAAGTAAACGATAAATCGGTTAATTCGTAGTGCTTAAACGAGTAATCGACCGATACTAATTATGACCCGTATACATACTGAGGGGTCATATATGAGTTATATATAAGCTATAGAGGCTAACATATTGATATTTAGGCCCCAGTACGTTTAAAACTCTTTAAACGAAAAAGGTTTCGTTTGTCGATACGCTATAAGCTTAAACGCAATCGTTAATATCAAAACGAGCATTGTAGCATCCGTGAAGCCGAAAAAGATTTATAAAACACTTATATGACATGTTCTAAGCAATCCGTGAAAATATTTTGGAATTTTACAAAGAGTCAGTACGTTTTTCTTATTTTACAAAACTAGGCTGAAAAACACTCGTTTTCGCGCTGGTTTTCGCACTCGAACTAGTTTTCTTGCGAAAAACCGAACGCGAACTAAATTTTGGACCGAATTTTACACGTGGCACGAAAACCGAGGCACCATTGGGCCAAAAGGAGGCCCAATGGGCCCTTATAACCTTGCGGCGGCAAAAGGGGACAGCCCACCCCCTTTTAGTATCTTTTATATAAATAAATATTAAGAAGATATTTATAAAGGAAAATTTCCAGAAATCAGCAGACACTCTCTTCTTCATCAAGCTTCATCAAAACCCTAAGGTAAATAGTGATTTTTCCTTGATTTTTAACCATGATTAACATAGTTTAACCATGAAAAATTAATCCTTGATTAGTTTTAATCATGTTTAACCATCCAAAAATCATAAAAATCAAGTAAATGTTTTGATGTTAAACATGTTTAAAAACCAGGAAAATATACTTTTTTGGTCAAAAACGCGGATTAGAACATGAATACAACGTTTTTACGGTTTGAAAGTTCGGTTTGAACCCAAAACCGAAACCCTAATTATCAAGGCTGTCACATGGATGATTTATGCTTGGATTGATGTTATATGATATGTAGATACACTGAGTTTGCAACCTGAGACCCGGAGAGTCGTTTAAGCTAGCAAAACTCATCGAAAACCGACAAGGTAAACCCGTAACACTCGTTTAGGGGTTGTTTAGTATTAGGTTGTGACGTACTTGTTTTTAGCATTTGAAAATTTTCAGGGACATTAGAGATCATATAAATGAGTCCCTGTTCAAATTTGGTAATTTTTCGATAAACGGAGAATATTTGGTGAATTTATTCCCGTTTATGAGCGTTTATTTGGTAAAAATAGCTAAACATATTGAAAAATTATGAAACTTGGTTTTGGAGTTTAATATGTGATGGTAAGATCACTGGTAAAGTTTGGGGATCATTGGAAATTCCTAAGTATGGTTTGTGCAATTATGAATTAGCCGAATCTTAACAGCCAAAAAACGCACATAAAGGCATTTTTTCAAAAGAGTTAGGTTCTGGAGATTTTTCAGGGGCTATGTAATAACATTGAGGCCATTTTTAAAAATTATCAGATTTTTCGGAGGTCGTTTGATATAAACGGGCCATTTATTACACGATTATAACCTATTAAATGAATTTTTATAAATAAATAATTAATCATAAAATTTCTGAAAATATTTATATAAAATTCTCCATGTCTTAATGTATTTTTAGAAAAATTTACATAGTTTATATATAAGTACATATTTAGTTATGATTAATCAAAGATTTAAATTATAATTGTTTTAACGAAACCGGCAGTTTTGTGTTTAACGGACTGACTGGTATGTCAAAATGTCAATAGTGGTCAAATATCATATTTTTGAATGATATTGATAAAACGAACTTTTTACGAGAATTCCGGACAATTCGGGTGGATTGTACGCGTTTTGTATAATCAAATCCGTGTGAAAACGGAAACGAACCCTGCGATCAAACCAGATACCGAAACCTTAAAATTCTTTAATAAATCAAATCATTTTATCAATCAATATATTTACTTAAGTTTATGTGATCTTACCTAATCCCGAAATGCATAAACAATCAACTTGGCTAGGCTCGGGAAACGATGAAACTGAGCCAAATCCAGTTTTAATCTTTTCACCGTATACAACGTCACAATCTAAGACTATGGTCATGTTCTGGGCCTAACAGCTATACCCAGATTATCTATACAGCCCGATTTGGTTTAAACACTGTACTAGTATTAACAGTACGATACCGGTTATAGGATTCAAGCTATAATCGAGACATTCTAGTTACCGATACGTACCACCAGCTTGAACAACATTAAAGTGAGTTTCATGACCCCACTCTTTAAACTATTTTACGAACTTTTGGGGTGGAAAGCATGTTTATACACGTTATTTATCTAAACACGGATCAGGATATAAAATATCTGAACATTTATATATGAAAAGTCCCTACAAACATAATGACTGACTACTTGCTGATGAAAGATGATTATTATCGTTGATTGATATATTGAGTGGAGATAATACGAATTGCAAAACATAATGAAATTACACGTGACAACATGTTTATACAAACACGTTATGTAATGTTAAACATAACTAATTTGGGAGACAACGTGGTCTGTAATGGCCATGGGGATAACGTTGTCTATGATGATTATGGGGCTGTTGTGGGCAGAAGGGGGGCCACAATAGTAATAAACTAAAGTTGAGTATGGCCTATGAGCCAAGTTTTGCTGCAACTTACTAAACAAAAGTTGAGTATGGCCTATGAGCCAAGTTCTGCTGCAACTTACTAAACTAAAGTTGAGTATGGCCTATGAGCCAAGTTCTGCTGCAACTTATAAACTAAAGTTGAGTATGGCCTATGAGCCAAGTTCTGCTGCAACTTATTAAACGAACTAACTTGATTATGACATGAATGTTAAGAAAATAATGTGATTATGCGTATTGTGGGCGGATGGGGAGCCACAGTATTTGGTGATACGTGATAAATACTATATGTGTATATGTGTCTATATACATGCTATGTGATTAGCCGTTGGAAGTACTATGTGTAGAATATACTAATTATTTGCGTGTACACTATATAATGTTTGAGTTTACATGGAATCATTGTGGGTGGAAGGGGGACCACAGTGGTTGATGTTAACGCGGAACCGTTATGGACGGAAGGGGGGCCACAGTGGTTGATTTTATGTGGAACCGTTGTGGGAGAAAGGGGGTCCACAGTGGTTGGTTAAACACGGAAATTGGAAACAGGTAGTACGAACAAACAATCACGATTTTACCGAAATTTCGAATTTATATTATAAATTTACATGTGTGCATATGCACACACAAGGATATGGTTGTACACATTTATACAACCGTAAATACATATTTTTACATACGCGCGTACATACAAACTATGACTGTATGGTGCGCAGAACTGATTTCGTTAAAACTTATGAAACTCACCAACTATTTGTAGTTGACCTGTTTTAACATGCTTTTCAGGTAATCAGATATGAGAAGTAATTTCCTGTGCGTTACGTGTCTGATTGGTGATTGATGTCGTGGGCATTTGAGTTAGAAGTAAGGTGATTGAAGAACAGGTTAAATTGTATCACCTAGTTTATAAACGATGTTAGAACGATGTAATAAATTGTAAATTAGTTAGTAATGTTTCTTTATGAACAATGTATTTGATGCCAGATGTATCTGTTGCATTCTCGTATTACGCTTCCGCCACTACCTAGTCGGGGTGTGACATATATATAGGATCCGGATATAAGTAGTCGGGTTATATGATTCGGATTTGGTAGAAAATGGATCCCGTGATTTGTGATGAATTCCATTGGTTTATTATATAGGTAAAGGTAGATTACATTAGTATTATTCTTAACTACTACATCATATAAACTAACATTTTATTCTTTTTAACTTGAATAAAGTATTTCTATAATTTTTTTCAATTCGAAAAATTTAGCATGTTACATGATTACTAGCGTGCATGGGCCAACTCGGTACAGGTTTGGGCTAAAACCAAACTAACACTTGAATGTCAGTTTTTGAGTTTTGAAAATTGTTTGGTTTCGATTTTTAGTTTGGGTTTTGTTTGAACTCGATTAGCCCTTAAACAATATACAGATCTAAGATCTGATATATGTATGAATACGATTAACCTAAATATGGATCTAGTTCATTATTACGTTTGATTGTATGTTATATGTATATATTATCAGTTGTTATGTATGTGTATAGTATTAGTATGAAGCTTAAGAGAGAATTGGACAGCAACTCGATAAGATTAAAACTCAAAACTTAAATTAACTGTGAACAGTGTTCACTATAAATAGAAGATGGATCTAGTTCGTTACACATTCCGTAACGAACTAGCATCCACTTCGTTACATACGTATTAAACAAATAAGCTTAACGAATCACCCCCTGATTCGTTAAACATCCTTAACGAATCAGGAGGGATAATTACTTAGATCTAGTTCGCTAAACATCCTTAGCGAACTAGACTATACTTTAGCGAACTAGCTTAATAACTTAATTGTTTATTACATAAATAAAACGTCAAATACATAATATATAAATACAAATACTCGAGACGCAAGACCGTGCACTAACAGACACCCCCTCGTCTTGAGCTCTTTGTCTTTTCTTTACTTGAAGCGCTTGGACTGCCAGTCTCTGCAACTATGAATTCCGTTCTCATAACATACACGCACAACGCGTTGGAATTGCATAGCCATATCGTAGTCTTTATTGCGCTCAAACAAAATCTTGTTCTTGTGTAGCACGTCATTGTCAGTCTCGGTTAAATTAACCAGCCACATCGGGGCAATAATCTTGATCAACTTGGTCTTCACACCTTTGCCCAGAACAATGACGGCCACGCCGGTTCGGTTGTCGTAATACCAGCAGTTAAAGGATAAATGCATGTGTTGGTTCAAAGTCTTCACTGGTACCCGCTTCATGGTCTTTGGCGGCTTAACTTTGAGAATCAACTTCCTCCAACCAGTTCTTGGATCAATTTCGTCTATACGTTTTCGGGTTGGAACCTGGGGCTTGAGGGACTTAAATCCATGGTTGACTTCAAATAAAAGATGTTGATGAAACCAATCTGCTATCCGATCACCCCCACGGTTTATAAATGGATGAAACACGAGGGAACGAACATCCCAACACGATAAAGTAAGAACATCCATTATCTTCTCATAATATTGAACCCCCTTTTCCCATTTCACAATGCATACCTTAAGATCAGAATCATATAACCAAGAAATGATGTTACCTTGAACCTTTTACACAGCTTTGAATGAAGTCATTTGGTTGGCCTTGGCACGAGTAGCAGCTTCGTCCTTCTGCTCTTGATCCACATACCGATACACATCTATAATCTTACGGGTTCTCTTTCTTCGATACCCAAACCATCTTGCAATATCAGCGTCAGTCAGGTTTTCAAGTGAATTAACCTTGGTATCAACCACCCGTTTACCCTTAGATTTCTTTTCCAGATCATCCTCAGCTGCTTTAAACGTTTCCTCATGAAATACTGGAGCACCTTGATCAAAATTTGTGTGTTGAAACAAGTCAGGATACTCCTCCGCTGTGACATCTTCAACCTCGACCTCTTCATTTTCATACATGAAATCTGTGTTCATCTCAATAGTTGGATCATTTAAGATCTCTTCATCATTTAATACCTCAACATCAGGCTCAGCTTCTAACACGGTCAACTGTTCATCATTCAAACAAAGCAGTAGTGAAATCTGCTCTCGTGTTAGCGATCGTTGTACAAACTGTCCAACTTCAATCTCATTTTGGTTCACCACACTCCTGACCACTCCCAATCCATCAACAAAAATTACAGTGTCAGCTTCGATCATCTCAATCGTTTTGCAGCTGTGTAATCTTGATAAACGATAATCTGTTTATCCGAGTCACCACCACCACTAGTACCTACACCTGAAGATGAGTCGTGCGTTTGCTTAGGCTCACTTCCTGCCCCAGACTCATCAGGATCTTCGTCATCATTCTTGAGTTTCTTAAGTGCGTCATCTTTGCATGTTAATTGCAAGATGAGATTCTCCTGTTCATTGAGCTTCACCCCCTAAGACTCAGCAATCGCACGAAGCTCCTTTGTTTCTTTCTGACAAAACGAGACATAACCCATCAGCCTTCTTTGATTTTCCATGAGGAGTTCTTGATTTAGGCGGTCAGCAGACATTTGATTTTCATACAAATGAAGAAGATTCAAAAGCATGTCTGTTTGACGATGTGGTGGCATATTATAAAGAGATGGATGAACTGGCTGGATTGGTCCCTGAGGCCGTGTAATTCTCATAAATGAAACATCACTAGGTGGAGAAAGCCCCATGGACGGTGTTGGAGGAACAGTAGAGGATTTAACAGAAGGCCTTGGTATTTCAGCTAAAGCCATTTGAGGAATCATACCAAGCCTGTCATGAGGAACCATCGTCGTTGTTAAAGTAAGCGTCGGAGTGCTAGTAGTAAGTGGCACTGCCGGGCATCTCTTTGCTGAACCCTCAGTTTCCAGCTCCAATAGAAACTCCAGCCCCGGCTGACACACGTCTCTTTGCTGAACCCTCAGTTTCCAGCTCTTTACCCTTTCGTTTTCGTTCTCGTTGAGCTGCAATTGTAGCAGCTAACGCAGCTTCATCTGCAGCTTGTTGTTCTTGAAGAGCGGCATCACCATCACCACCATTTCCATCATCATCACCATCATCACCTCCATCGTTCCCACCTTCTCCTCCCTCACGCTCGGAGTTCGAATCATCATGGATCCATCGATCCTCGGGAGGACATACATAATCAACATTAATAATATGACCAGTCAGACGTTTGGTCCTCGGCTTATCCATATGATAGATCGTCATTCTTCGCACAGTATCAGCCTTCATATGTTTCAAAGGAAGTACATCGTCCACCAATGATTGATCAATAACCAAGTTGGGAATCAAGTCTTGAATAATTAACTGTAGGAATCTTGGATACATTAAGAACTTCTTTTTCTGAGTTGTTTGCTGACATTGTTCCTTAAAATGATAGAAGATCATCTCAGAGAAGTTAAATGGTTTGTTAAGAACAAGTGCCACAAAAGCCTATTGCAACATGATTCGGCATTCATCAAAACCACCTCGACGACCACCCAAACAATGAATCAATACATCCAGTAGGTACTTGTAGGGTGGGCACAATCCATTCTTGTTAAACATAGAGTCTTCAATGTCGCCACCATAAAAGACACGACAAAACAAACCCTTGATTAATTCCTTGTCGAACTCACATGGATTATCCTCACTACTGCTTGGTATGATTCCACTGTGATAGGAGTTTGGTTGATTGTGGCTCGAATGTGGTTCTCTACTTCAATGTACTCAGCTGTATTCTAGAATTGTCTAATAATGCTCAGATAAACAGTGGGCCGAGCAGTTATAGCAAAGTGTATCACCCAAAAGTAGCTTCGTCAGCAACGTTTGGATCAACAAAGGCACAAATGTTGTGTTTCTTGTCATATGGCAGCAGGGGCACTTCTTGTTGTTGTTGTTGTTGTTGTTGTTGTTGCTGTTCTTGCTCAGCAACAGGTGGATCTTGATCCATTTGATCAGCCATTATACTGAATAAATAATATCGAATATCAGTAATATGAAAAGTTTATAAACACAATTTGTTTTATACACTTTGAATACTTATGAATCTATCAATAAATTATATATTTAATTTTAAATTTCGTGTGTGTAATCGATGTATCGACGCGTTTAGACCCTTGGAGTATTTTATTAATTTACAATCTTTAAATAATTTTAAATATGTAATGTCATTCGTTAATAAAACAGTCTGATTCGTTACAATAATGTAACAAATCAACTGATGCCCTATCAAGTAAATTATTGACGAATCAGAAGTAGCGAATTACTATAGAAAGATGATGAATTAAAACTAATTCGTTATAACTTTAACAATTAATTCATTATAATTTAATGAATCCATATTTGATTCGTTATGAAAATGATTTGCTAATCTGGTTCGTGTGAAATGCTTAACGAATTGGACACGAACGAGTTCCAATTCGCTAAGTTTAACGAATGGTCAAAGAGACTTAATTTTTTACTCTTCTGGTCAAGGTCAAAATTAACCAAGAACACCTAAAAGTCAAAATTACATCTCTGAAATAAAATACTCCATAAGCATCGATGTACAACCGAATCAATGATCATAAAGACCTCGGAAGCACATTGCGACTTAAATAGTATCGATTTGAGGTTCCATAACATGAAATAAGGTAATTACATTAGGGTTTAAACAAAGCATAAAAAAACCTGATAGTCAAGGTTCACAATTAACCCAACAATCAACAATCAAAATATGATTAAAGATCACCATGGATCTCGGAAGACCATTCCGATTGCAATGATATCAAAATAAGTTTATTTAACAAGATAGTAATAAGATAAATAAAGGTTTCATAAACCTTAAAAACCCGATAGCAAAATCTCCTAATAAACCTATCAAATCTGTGCCATTTTTGACAAAAATCACAAAGATGTGATCATCTATACCTTATAAACACAGTGATATAGTCAAAAGTCTGAAATTCGAAGATCGAAAAATAATGGAAATTTGGGCAGCGTAACAGTGTAAAGTGAAGAAGAAGAGTGAATAGTATAGGACGGTTTGTATGCACGCCGTCCTATATACACTGACATTGCACGATTCCCAAGGTAACGAATCAGCTGATTCGTTCGAAATTTGAATTAATGAATCAAATGATTCATTAAAATTAATTTAACACGTGTCATGACGAATTAGATTCAATTCGTGTCTAATTCGTTAAATTATTTATTGTCTCATTCGTTAAATTATGATTAACGAATTGAAGTCATTCGTTACAGAGTGCAGAAGCGAATTAAGGATAACGAACTAGGATGTAGTTCGTTAGAATGACTTAATTCGTTAAATGAATAAATAGAATAATAAATGAATGAATTAAATAATTAAAGAATATAAATAAAAAAAATAAATAATTAAATAATCATCCACTTAACTTAACTTAAAATTAATAAATAAATAGTAGACGGCTGCTCTCGTTGCATCGATTAAGGTAAAAATATCTTAACATCGTTTCATGTTTTGAAACTTAACTTAAAATTAAATAATATGTAGAAAGAGAATGAAAAAATATTTTTTTTTGGTATTTTGTAATTTTTAAAGAATGTATTTACATAAAAAAATATCCGAAACAAGAAATGGAAAATCTTTTTGTTTTTATATGATTTTCAAAAGTAGTACTATTATTGTATTGTTGTTGAGTTTGAGCAGAGATATTGACCAAAATGCCCTTCCATCACAGTTTTATATTTCAGCGTTATTATGACTGGTGTTAAGTTGGTCATTGATGTTGTTTGTCCACTTAAATCCTATAACAAGTCTTCAAGCATTTTTGTGATATGATTAATGATTCAATTTGCGCACAGAATATCAGAAACTATCAGCCCCTAATCTCGGTTCAAGCTTAATTTGATTTTTGCCAAATCACCCCAACTTGACTTAAACCGTTATAGTGTTGATCAAAATTTTGAATATTTTAGAATATTTAAGCAAAGCACCAAGTTTCCTTTACTGTGAGTGAGTATGCACGAGTCCATCTATCGGCTTACATACATTGTATCCCCTGGGGTCTGTTTCTTATTGGTAATGAGACGCGCGCAAGGGAGGAACAATTGTATGACTAACAACGGATTTTGATCAAGTCAGTAATTTGGTTTGTACGAAGTACAGCAGTGATCAAGTTTAATGACTTTGGGTTTGCTCTAAAAGCGAGTGAAATATTCACGCATATGAATACCCAGATGATTAAGCCGCATAAAGACTCACAGTGTCCAGAAGCCTAACGCTTGTTATTTGCTGTATTATATTTTTGGGTGATCAACAACTATAAGGCTTGAGTATGACCGGTTATTACATTTCTGCCATCTTCACCAAGATTTTTGCTAGAGACTAACACCTCTTTCAATTTGGATTTTCTTTATGTTTATATCACTTACTTTACTCTAACAACTTGTTTATGACCTATCAATGCACCAATGATTAAGCACTCAGTCTTTTACGCTTATTTCTTGCTGGATTTGGGGTCAAATTATCAATGTACTATCATTTTCTCTTTTTGCTATAAAAACTCAAAATTTTGAGGAGCAGAAAATAAAATGAATTTAATCTCCCCAGTTACTTTCAGTCTATAGATTAATGGTTATCCTAACAATCTACAAGTAGATAATAGGACCAAAACATGCAAGCATGCTCCACATACTTAAATAACCAACATAATTTCAGCGAGAAAATAAGGTAAAAAGCATAACACACACCCCAACTACTTTCCATTATCAGATAAATGGCTATTCTGAATATTTACAAGAAATTATCAGGACAAGTATATGTTCTTCAAACAGCAGTAATTGATATATTTTTCAGTGAATGAAAGCAAAAATCTTTTTGGTTTTTCTCTTTACAAACATAAAACACAATCTTTTTGTCTTTTCGGATTTTTCTGTACAAAATAGAAATTCACAATCTTTTTTAATTTTCAGAATTTTCTTATAAATATGGAAAAGAATTTCACAATCTTTTTGTCTTTTTCAAAATTTTTAAATGTTTTTTGGATTTTTCAAATTTTAAAACTTAAAAACTAAAGACATGAAAACACAATATTTTTGAAGTTTTAAAATTTTTTCAATGTTTTTAGATTTTATCTATACAAACTAGAAATTCACAATCTTTTTGTATTTTCTATATCACCCCGAAAATCCAAAACCAAAATAAAATTTAAAAGAACAAACAAACTAAACAATAAAGATAGTTATCCTAGTTTTAGGATATCAGCAAGGGTCTTTAGCCCATTTAAACCAAGCAAAAATTGAAAACGCGTTTTATCAAATGTTTTGGTGAATAAATCAGCTTTTTGAAAATCTGTATGTACTTTCTCAAGGTCAGTTAATTTCTTTTCATAACAATCCCGTATGAAATGATATCGAAATTCGATATGTTTCGTTTTAGAGTGTTGTACTGGATTTTTGGTGATGCTAATGGCAGCAGAATTATCAATTAAGATGGGAGTAGTAAGAAACTTCAAACCGTAGTCGCGAAGATGTTGTTGTATCCACAAAACCTGGGAACAGCAACTTGAGGCTGCAACATACTCAGCTTCGGCGGTTGAAGTGGAGACCGTTGTCTGCTTCTTACACTGCCAGGATACAAGCCGGCTTCCTAAGAATTGACATCCCGTTGTAGTAGATTTGAAATTAATCTTGCATCCTCCATAGTCTGAGTCAGAATAAGCGGTAAAATCAAAAGTATCATCTTTGGGGTACCATAACCCGGTGTCAGGATTGCCCCTAAGATATTGAAGAATATGCTTGACCGCTGCCAGGTGAGTCACTCGGGGACTAGCTTGGTAGCTAGCACATAAACAAACAACAAACATTATGTCGGGTCGAGAAGCAGTAAGATACACAAAGAACCAATCATAGCTCGATAGAGGGTAGGATCGACAATATCCTCCAATTCATCCGGTGATAAATTGTGACCCACAGGGAGAGGAGTAGAAGGGGGTTTTCCGGCAGTAATCTTGAATTGGCTAAAGACGTCGTTCACATATTTTGTCTGATGAATGAAAATTCCTTTCGCAGACTGATGAACTTGCAACCCTAAGAAAAAATTCATTTCTCCCATCGAACTCATCTCGAACTTGGTTTGCATAGATTTCTCGAACTCCTTACACAACGTGTCGTTTGTTGACCCAAAGATTATGTCGTCTACATAAATCTGGACGAGGAGAAGATCATCACCAATATTTTTATAAAACAAAGTGCAGTCAACAGTCCCACGTTTGAAATTATCCGTCAGATGGTCGGCGAGCGTGCCATACCAAGCTCTTGGGGCTTGATGGAGACCATATAATGCCTTGTTTAAACGGTAAACGCGGTAAGGATAGTCAGGGTCTTCAAAACCCGGAGGCTGTAAAACAAACACTTCCTCATGAAGTTCACCATTGAGAAAAGCACTTTTGACATCCATTTGATATACTTTAATGTTCTTATACGCTGCATAGGCTAGAAAAATTCGTATAGACTCCAATCTTGCAACCGGAGCATACACTTCAGTGTAGTCAATACCTTATTGCTGATGAAAGCCTTGCACCACTAAATGTGCCTTATTCCTCATAATCACCCCACGATCATATTTCTTACACTTATATACCCACTTAGTCGTCGCCTTCTTGACTCTAGCAGGTTTGTCAATAAGATCCCAAACACCCAGACGTGCAAATTGTTGTAATTCTTCTTGCATGGCCTCTACCCAAGAAGGATCTTGAAGTGCCATACGAGGAGTCGTTGGCTCAACTTGGGATAGAAAGCAAGTAAATTTAGCAAGGTTTACAATCCCAGGCGAGTGTAAGTCAGCATAAGCACACAATACATTATTTTCACTTGATGTCGTGTCTGAACTCCCACATCAAGTTCTCCAATAATGTTTTCTTTCAGGTGATAATTATGAATCCTAAGAGTGGGATTCTCAGGAACATCAACAGTTTCAAATAAATTAGTGTAGTGTTCACCCAGGTCGTGAGATGAAACATCACTCTCAAGTTCAATAACCTAATCAACAACTGGAGTATCATCAGACGAAATAGAAGCATTATCAAAAAGAACTGTAGAATCATTATCAGGATCTTCAGTTGGAGTAACCATTGGGACTTCAACATCATTAGAACTTGAAAATTGTGGAATATCCAATTGATTCTCAAAATATGCTCGAACTAGGTCTTCATCTGGTTGCTCAGTTGATGGTGTAAACAAATTAAATAAGCCATCATAATCAAACATCTAGTTGGGACCTTTCCCTTGAAAAGGAGTAGTGTACTTTTGACAGTCCACATGATACCATTCCTCAACACAACCAGACATGAAGTTAAATACCCGTTTCTTAGGAGAAGAATATCCCAAGAAATAACCTTCAATGGCTTTTTCATCAAACTTTCCCACATCCTTTTTCAACATCGTACAAGGACACCCAAAAGGCTCAAAGTACTTTAAATTAGGCTTACGATTATTCAACAACTGATAACTTGTCTTATTGAATAGCTTAACAGTTAGAACTTGATTGAGTGTATAACAAGCCGTATTTACCGCCTCATTCCAAAAATGGATAGGAAGCTTTGAATCAGCAAGCATCATTTTAGCAGCTTCAATCAACGTTCGATTCTTTCGTTCAGCAACACCATTCTGTTGTGGTACGTATGGAGCACTGTATTCTCGATGAATTCCCTTTTGTAAACAAAAGAAATCCAATACAGTATTTTTAAATTAGGTACCATTGTCACTTTGAATTCTCCTCACTTTCTGTTTGTATAGTGATTCGATCTTAGTGATTAAACTTTAAACGAGAACCGGTGTTTGATCTTTCGAACTTATAAATAAGACCCATGAGTATCGTGAATAATCATCAGTAACTACCAGGCAATACCAATCTCCAAAAATACTCGCACGATTCACTGGACCAAAAAGACCCATATGAAGTCGCTTAAGAGGAGCATCAATGGAATTTAATAACTTAGAAGGATGTGACTTTTTCTTCTGTTTGCCCTTTTTGCAAGCAACACAGTGATCTGATAACTTAAAATTCTTCAAAGACACACCTTCAACTAGATCATTTTCCATTAGGTAGTTCATCTTACGAACATGTATGTGACCCATTCTACGATGCCATAGAATAGAATCTTTCTCAGTTGCTTTCGAGACAAAACATGTTTCGATCGATGTCGATACTTTAGAACTCATATTTAAGACATAAATATCATTTGATCAAGGTGATCGCATGACAACCATGTCCTCGGGAATCACATACCCAGGTTTTAAAATCAGACACTCTTTATCTGTAAATACTATAGTGTATTGCTTATCACAGATTTGCTACACACTCAATAAATTATGGTCCACCTTGTCACAATAGTTAACCTTCTCAAAAGTAATATGCCCATTTGAAGCATCACCTTCCTGTGTAATCATACCCCCAGAATTCCCAGCAAACGCCACATAACCACCTTGAATATTTCTCACATTTGTTAAGAGGTCGAGATTCCCAGTAATATGACGAGAACATCCACTATCCATGATCCAGTTTTCACCAGAAATGGTCTTGGATGTACCCTACACACAAATGAAAATGATTAATTCATAAAGGCAGCCTAGGCCTCAGGGGAACCTTTTGATTTTCTTAAAAAAGTTAAATTTAGTTGAATTCAACTGTTGTTCAGCAACTTGAGAATAAGTTATAGGTTTCTTAGACTTTCGTCTTAGATACGCAGATTGAACTACATTTGAGTTCGCATTTTTGCATAATGGTTCAGTTGGAACAAACTTTGGTTTAACAGAACCATGACTTTCATTCACATGAACAACTTTTCGAGCATTCACATTTGAGAACATGATGTGAGTATCATCATCATTCGACACAGGTCATTTCAAAATCTCCTTGATCAAAGGAACCGGTTTAGATTGGTCCTTGACAAATGGATGAAGATTCTGAAAATTCTGTTGTCCATAGTTTCTCACCACATGACCTTGTTGACCGCAAAGGAAACAGCTTCGCATGTCCACATGATTGTGTTGAGGTTTAGCAGTAACATATGACACAGAAGGATGATGACTCACGTTCCTGGTAAAACTCTTAGCTAGATCATCGGATAACTCAGATTTCTTTTTCAGATAAAAATCCAAATTAGAACAATTTGAGAAACTTTGCAAAGTATCTGTTCCAGTTGATTTTACAAATTGAACTTTCTTAGCTTGTTTTAAAACTTCCTTTGCTTTAGTCAATGGATCAGATGAAGCTGATGTTTTAGCTTAAGCATACCGACGTTCAAGATCTTGAATCTTGGAAGTTTCATTGTGAAATACCATCTCAATAAGTTCTGGTTTAATGATACTTATTGGA
The DNA here is from genome assembly GCF_021521415.1 of Bidens hawaiensis. Taxonomy (NCBI): domain Eukaryota; kingdom Viridiplantae; phylum Streptophyta; class Magnoliopsida; order Asterales; family Asteraceae; genus Bidens; species Bidens hawaiensis. The sequence continues at coordinate 162,586 of NW_027496204.1, forward strand.
AAGTCTTTCTCAGTGAACATCGTGTCTATCCCCTTTAATTTAAATACTCTACAAGTAGATGGCTTGGAAACAGTTGGATTTATGAAACGCAACAAATCCTCATCAGAAATTTTGGGTTTTCTGGTTTCTTAGCCCTCACTGGTTTGACTTTAATATGATTATCTTGTTTCACTGAGTTGTGTGCGAACCATACACAGCCTCCTCAAATTCATGAGGTTCACACAGTACGTGATTAGAACTTGGAATGTTCTAGTTCTTGTGTATGATTTCAAGTTCGAACACATCCTCAATGATAACTTTGTCAACATTTTCAACAAAGACTTTGTTGCTTTGAGAATGCGGTTTCTGAATTGAAGATTGTGCTTTAACAGTTTCATTTTTAACTGGTTTTGCTTTTTCAGAAATCACTGATTCTTTAACAATCACATCCTCTTCTTGTCTAACAAAAGGATTTGGTTTATAATCATGTTGAAAAGGTGGTGGAATTTCAACAAACCCTATACCTTTCTTTGAATCTTTTTGCTTACCGGATACTTCAATTATTTCATTTAGCAAAATGGAAGAGTTTCTAAATTTTCCCAATCAGTTCTTTAACTCAACAAAATGAGGTTATCTTTGATCTATGTTTCAAGATTTCTTGTAATTTTTGATCATTGATAGTCATTTTAACCGATAACTCAGCTTTAAGATCATGGTTACTTATAGTCAATGCTTCAATCTTCTCTCTTAATTTCATTTGAGAGGTTAAAGATTGCCTATAAGTATCTTTCAAAGAAGCGATCTCCTTAACTAAACTATCATTATGGGCTTTCAATGCATCTAACTTAGGTTTAATGGTTTCACAATCAACACATGAAATGTTAATACCTACGTTAGAAGAAGAATTACTAACCTCATTTTGCTTTGCCGTGTACGCAGAAGTAGTTGAATCACTGATTTTAGCCATACAAGCAAAAGTGGTTGGAAGCTTATCACTCGAATCATCAGAATCAGACTCAGTATCAGCATCCGAAGATAATTCACTTCCACTTGCGTCTTGAAAATTCTAAGGAAATCCAAACATTGCCAGATTTGCTAGATTGTTGCCACATAGTAGCCTTTGTGACCAGTCATCTCCATCTACGTTGGATAACATTGTTTGAGATCTAGAAGACGATGGTTTAACTCCAGAAGATTTTCCAGCATCACTTCCACTTTTACCCGATGAGTTCTGATCTTGTTTTCTGGGACCGGTATACTCGTTTTTAGGTTTATCACATTCTTTTGCAAAATGCCCTAATTCTTGACAATTGTAGCACTTGACCTTTAACTTATCAAACCCTAATTTCTTGTTCAAAGATGGAAGATCTTTACCCGTTCTCTCCATAAACTTTTTCACTTTCCTGACTATCATAGCCATGTTCCACTTTAAGTCCATCAATTCTAAATAATCAGGATCAATCTGATCATAATCTTCATCAGTCAGGTCAGTCGTTGCAATCTTACTACTAACCAAATTCTCATATGAAGTCATGAAGGCAGACAAAAACGCAAAGTTTTGTTGGGCCTCCCTCATGTTTACATTTGTTTGAGACGAGAATTGGTTTGTGGATGATGAAGTTCCAGATCCTCCAGATGAACCAAAACACCAGAGAAATTAGTATTTCCAGCTGTATAGAAACAAGCACGTGGATCGCTATACATATTTGTTGCATTATCACTTGCATGTTGAGTGAGAAATGCAGTGATAGGAGAAATTGTTGAATTTAACGGCATACTTCCCCCCCATAAAATGCAGGATCTTGATTTTCCTTTGAAGACTTTTGACATTTAAGAACGTATTCTCGTGCTTCGATCTTTTGCATAAATTCTGATGCAGCCAAATCTTAATTACAAAAATAATTATTCTCTTTCAATACCATCAAGAATGTTGAATAAGAGCTTGGCAAAACACTTTTAATAGTGTCAATCTTATCCACTTCAGATGTTTCCAACTTCATTAAACCTTGTAGTCATTTCTTCAACCGTCTCACCCTTTAGCAGATTAAAGTTTCTGAATTGAAACTTGAGCATAACCTTTTTGCTTTCAGCGGTGTTTCCCATACTTCTCATACGGATATGTGGGAATAAAGAGGCACAAATCTTTATACTTCCTATTTAGTGAAAGATGTTTTCAGGTAAAGCCATAGTAAGAGTAGAATAATCCTTAGTCTCAATTTCCAATGCTTTCTTCTCTTCAACCGAGTATTGTGAGATGGATTTAGGTGTAAAACCAATAGTCTCATCCCCAATCATTGGAACGGTGTAAACCTCATCCAAACAGTACGAACAATCAGGGTGAACTGATCCTAAATGAGCACGGAAACGGGGTTCCCATTTAATAAAATCGCTAAATTTCATTAAACGTGGACATTCCGAATGTGAACCAATCTCAGTATCAAGTTGCAACATTTGTTGTATCAACATATTTTGAGAAGCTAGTGCATACATACCAGCCATGTTTTCTAAATAATCAATTTTCTCAAACTTCAGGGTTAAAATTGAAAATTTAAATAACGAACTGTGAACCGCTGTAACGAACTGTGAACAGTAGTACCGAACTGTGAACAACAGTAACGAACTGTGAACAGTTATCAACGAATCACACCTTAACGAAGTTAAGATTGATCAGGTGACGAATCAGGAATGATTTTAACGAATTAAAAACAGTAACTTTGGCGAATTTGAAAGTTTTTGTAACGAATTGATTCAAACGAATCGGGTGATTGTTTTAAACGAATCACTAAATTAAACCTTAGCGAATTAAGTAACGAATCGTCTACAATTGATAACGAATCAAACTGACAACGAAACAGGTTGTTACAACTGTTTGTAGCAAAATTCTGACAACAAATGCCTCGTGGCAAAAGTTGTTATAAAACAATTATCGAGGTAATACACGTGTCACACGAATCAGTTGACAAGAATTGGAATGTATAACGAACTGGTTCACGAATCAACCAAAACTCATAACGAATGAGCTAAATATGTTAACAAATCAATCTGAGAAGTTAACGAATCAGACTTGATTATTAACGAATTGATTTGAATCTTCAAATCATCAAACGAAGATTTCTAGATTTCTTGAAATTGAAGAACACAACCCAGAAACTGAAATGTGTAATACTAACTCAATATCTAACCAAATTATGCGATCAAACTACCAAAATCCTCGTAACCACATCGCGAATCCAGTCACCTCAATCAGTAAATCAATTAACAACTAATTCGTATCCGATTTGACCAAAATCAAACCTCTGTTTTCGGCTAACCAGATCCAAATCAATAAACACACTAATTCACCTCAACACTCAATTCCAATTGTCCAAACCTCACCAATACTTCAACACGTTCCAATCCAATCCAAACCTTCCTTAATTCATCCAATTAACCTCAATTTGATCCAAAATCAAAATAAACAGAGACGTAACACAAAATACTTTTAAATTTCAATCTGATAACATCAATTAACCATCAAATCAAGCGTAAACGAGCACCGAAAGTTTTGATACCACTTGTTAGAACTCGATTAACCCTTAAACAATACACAGATCTAAGATCTGATATATGTATGAATATGATTAACCTAAATACGGATCTAGTTCATTATTTCGTTTGATTGTATGATATGTATATATTATCAGTTGTTATGTATGTGTATAGTATTAGTATGAAGCTTGAGAGAGAATTGGACAGCAATTCGATAAGATTAAAACTCAAAACTTAAATTAACTGTGAACAGTGTTCACTATAAATAGAAGATGGATCTAGTTCGTTACACATTCTGTAACGAATTAGCATCCACTTCGTTACATACATATTAAACAAATAACCTTAACAAATCACCCCATGATTCGTTAAACATCCTTAACAAATCAGGAGGGATAATTACTTAGATCTAGTTCGCTAAACATCCTTAGCGAACTAGACTATACTTTAGCGAACTAGCTTAATAACTTAATTGTTTATTACATAAATAAAACGTCAAATACATAATAGATAAATACAAAGACTCGAGACGCAAGACCGTGCACTAACAGGTTTGATTCAGTTTTGGTTTTTTAGGTATACCGTTTGAACTTGAAATTTTGGTCCGAAAATAAAAAGTTAACCAAAAATAAATGTTGGGCCTAAATAGTTATCTTTGTTAGTAATTAATTGATTTTTATACATTTAGGGTTAATATATATATATATATATATATATATATATGTGATTGATTTCTTTTGAGAATTGTTGGTGCATGTTTTGTAACAAATGATCTTTTGTGTTTGTTAGAATTGAGAGAAACGGTCAAAGGGGAGTCTGTTGGTGCATTTTGTGACCGTCGCTATGCAATTCTGACCAGCGGAAACGAAGTGGCGAAGTTAGAACAACTTCGCCTACTGGCCCAAGCCTAAGCCCGCGAAGTTGTTTATCTATATATATGTGTGTGTCTTGTTTAGGGTTTAAAATCCAGAAAGTTAGAGTGTTTTGTGTTACAGTTCAATTGTCTAGAGAGAAACAGAGAGGGAGAGTCGTGTGGGACGACCCGAGGTAGAGCTCACCTCAGGTCGGCCGTGTCTTTGTTTATGTTCGGTATGTAACGTGTTATGGTTATTATATAAAAGACCTGCAGATTCGTTTATCCCGTTCGTGTGTTTGTTCGTGTGTTTTTTTATGTGTAATCGTGTTCTTCGTCTTCTACACCATAAACAAGTCTAGAAGGATTCCGCACTCCTAGACCTCGTGCAGATCTCGTATAGATCAGCGACGCCCCAGGAGGACTTACAAGTGGTATCAGAGCCTTAGGCTCTTATGCTATGGTTCGAGATCTGCGTTTTGGTGTTTCTGGCACGTTTCTGATGCGTTTTTGGCCGAACAGCCGCCGTAGGCGAAGTTATTGGGTTCAGGCGAAGTTGTCGCTTAAATTTTAGGGTTTAGGCGAATTTAGCAGCTAGGCGAAGTTATGGCCAGGCGAAGTTAATGAGGGGCGAAGTTGACTTTAGGCGAAGTTGACTTTTAGGCGAAGTTGACTTTCAGGCGAAGTTAAAAAAAAATTAAAAAAAAAAAATGTTTGGAGTTTTCGTCTGTATGGCCAGGTGTACACGATTATTGTGAGACCGAAAGTGTTGTTCCGACAACGAGTGAAACTTGGTATCTCTTGGTCTTACGTGAGAACAAATACGGGTCAACTCTGGATATGGAGTTGAAGTTGTGAATGGGATATTGATTGAAACTGGATATTGACACATATTTGGGTGTTTGTGGGCAAAGAAATTGTTGTTGTTCGAGGTTGACCAACTGAAGAAAGTCAAATCGAACTGAAGGGTTTTCGTCATTACTGGATTGCGGTCAGAGCATATTATTTATGTTATTTTCAAGGCGTTCAAGAATTGGACCCTGTTACGATTTTGGAACAAGTTGGATTTAATCGGGAATTAATTTGTTTATGTTCTTGATCGTTATCCATGGTGATTGAAGATGCTTCGGATTAATTAATGGTCATGTGTGTTAGATTCTGTCAAGGTGGTTTTGTGATGAAATTGATCACTTGATTTTGAGTAGTTGAAGATTGAACCTTATCTTACTATACAATTCCGACGTGTTGGTGAAGTTGTGGAGGGAGCCCAATTTCACGTGTTGGTGAAGTTAGAAGAACTTTACGTGTTGGTGAAGTTAGAAGAACTTCACGTGATTGGTTGAGATGAACAATTAGGCACGGGGATGCATGCATGTCAAAGACCTCAATCGATATAGTCGGAGAAGCTTACACTGAAGGGGAGATCTGATATGGAAGACGTCAGGTGATTGGTAGATTTGTGGAGTTACAAGACAGTTTCAGACACGGCTGGTTGAAGGCAGGATGGATGTTGCATGTATATGAGAAGTTCAAGTTTGAAGATCACAGTGCAATCGAGTCCTACAAGAAGAAGCAAACAGAAGATCATCAGTTAAGAGGGAGTCTGTTGGTGCATGTTTTGTAACAGATGATCTTTTGTGTTTGTTAGAATTGAGAGCAACGGTCAAAGGGGAGTCTGTTGGTGCATTTTGTGACCGTCGCTATGCAATTCTGACCAGCGGAGACGAAGTGGTGAAGTTAGAACAACTTCGCCTACTGGCCCAAGCCCGCGAAGTTGTTTATCTATATATATGTGTGTCTTATTTAGGGTTTAGAATCCAGAAAGTTAGAGTGTTTTGTGTTACAGTTCAATTGTCTAGAGAGAAACAGAGAGGGAGAGTCGTGTGGGACGACCCGAGGTAGAGCTCACCTCGGGTCGGCCGTGTCTTTGTTTATGTTCGGTATGTAATATGTTACGGTTATTATTAAAAGATCTGCAGATTCGTTCATCCCGTTCGTGTGTTTGTTCGTGTGTTTGTTTATGTGTAATCGTGTTCTTCGTCTTCTACACCAAAAACAAGTCTAGGAGGATTCCGCACTCCTAGACCTCGTGCGGATCTCGTATCGATCAGCGACACCCCGGGAGGACTTACATGAACCGCTTTGAGTTTTAAGAACTCGAAAGAACTCAACGTAACAATTTTTTTTTGAATTTTTTTGTACACATGTGTAATACGTAAGTGTAAGTAATGCTCAAAAAATTACAGTATTTTTTTACACACCGAATCGACTTATTACACATGTGTAACTAAAACTTAAACTTGTGTAATCATCAAAAATACTTATTCTCTCTCCTAATTAATTTTTTAATCAGATTTATTCTCAGCCACATATTCCATACTCAGTTAATTAAATGTGTGGTCCCTATGAAGTTCTTAACGTTCTTACAACTCATCAAGGTTCTCAAAATATCCCTCCCCTATATATATATGTATATATACATAACCAAATGATAGTTAAGTCACAAAAATTATTATTCATGAATGTAACCAATTGCTTTTTCACATGTGTGCTTTTTGGTTAAAATCTAATTCATTTTCAAGTTCGGCTTTAATATTATTTTTAAGTTAACTATAATTAGAAACATGGTGTTGGGATAGACTTTATGGGCTATACTTAGGGGGTGTTTGTTTAGATCTGAATGGTATCATTCAGAGGTGAGGTCTGAATCAGCAAGATTTCAGAGTGTTTGGTTGAGTGAAACAACACATCTTAATGATTCACTTCAGATTTTAATGATTCAGATTCAAAATCTTGTTGAATGGTTAAGAGACACATATACCCTCTACCATAATACCCCTCAATTTCTTCACCAGTCACCACTGATCTCACCATCGTTCTTCACCTCATTGTCGACCACCACCTCACTTCCTCCACCGTGACCATCACCGCCGCATCACCCTCGCTTCTCGTCGATAAAGCCCCCAAATAACTCTTAGGGTTTTCTCCAAAAGATGAAGCATAACATTATTAACAGCCTTGGAAGAGAAATTTGTATTGCAGGAGCTCTGGATTTGATTAGGGTTCTATAGAGGTATGTTCCAAATTTATTATCAGTGTTCTTTCTAATACTTTTTAAAAAAATGGTGCACATGACCGTAGATTTTGGTTTTGCTTTTACCTTTTCTAACTTGATGAAGTGGGTTAAAATTTTGGAATAAAACACCCGGTTTTGCGTGGGATTCGATTTGGGTTTTGTGAAGGATAATATTTGTTAGCTATTGTGATACTCATGTTGGTGCAAATGAGTTTTTGAAGCTTCAATTGTGACTTGGTTTAATTTTACTGTGGGTGTTATTGTTAGTGTATTATTACAATGATTATGACAAGTTCTTGAAGTCAACATTTATGCTACTAAATTATTACATATTATATTGGATCATCCAAAATCAAAATTGTGAATCAAGCTACGGTGATTGTAGAACAAGTAGACAAAGTTGCATCTTTTAATAACACACAAGTTTCTATTTGCTAATCATATGTTATGATTTGCATGGACTGCAGATTCCTCATTTGAGGCATGCTAAGTACAAAAGGTCCATGCTTTCAAGGGACATAAGGGTCGTTAACCGTAAGGATGAGATCGGTACCTTACCGGTACCAACCGATCCTGAAAATTGCAAAATTTTGGTATCGGTACGGTACCGTGACGGTACAAGTATAAGGTATTAAAGGTAAAAAATAGGGAATTACCGGTACTAGTACTGACACTGAAACTCAAAACTTTGGTACCGATTTGGTACTGACGGTACCAAATCGGTACCAGGTACCAATCCCGAATGTGCTCATCCCTAGTTAACCGTTCCTATGGTGGGGTGTTATCTGCTTGTGCGGTGCGCGAGAGGTTCGTGAAATATTTTCATCTGGGTCAAAATTGTTAGATATACCAGTTTTAATGTTTAAACTTTGTATTATTTTGTTTTATTTTGCAGGATCATTCGAGCTTTCTTGGTTGAAGAACAAAAGATTGTGATGAAGGTTTTTAAGCCTTAAAAGACTAAAGAAAAGCAAGGTGGAAAGAGTGTTTGAAATTAGTAATGTAATTGAAAGAAATTTTGATCAAAGTCATCTCCAATATGTCAACAATGGGGTGTTTGCTATTAATGGAGTGAACAAGTTGTATTAAAATGGGTGTTATGTTTGTCGAGATATAGTTCAAGCCTTGTTTGATGGTTAGATGTTTTGCCTATCTGTGGGCGTATTGTTAAGTTATTTATGGCAATGCCTTGATGAACTAATTTTAAGATGTATTTTAGTTTGTTATAATAAAAGTTTGTTTTAAGATATATTTTGGTTGGTTATAATGAAAGTTCGGTCATTTTGTATACATCCAACTGGAGCCGGTCCAGTTGGTCGCCTTGCTCGTCCAAAAAGTCTTGAAAAATATATTTCATTCAGCACAAAATAGCCCGAAATAGCTTAGAGGGGTAATGCAGTCATTCTGTATAGTCATTCAGATATCAAACCAAACAACACTTACTGGTTCAGAGCCTCTTAATCATTTAGACCTCTTAATCATTCAACACTTGCCAAACAGCCCCTTAATCTAATTGGGCTTGGGTTTGGTTATAACGTAACACTGAAAACTCTTGTTTTCAGTTGGCTTTTGTGTGGTCTTGGGCTATAGGTGTTTGGTGCTATAAATACATTGTAACTAGGTCATTATAGGTTGGCAATCATAAACAGAACAGTGTGTGGTTTAGAGTTACGGGGTTATTCATTCATATCATCTTGTAATCGTTTGTGAAGGGCTTAAGCACCAGAAGTTGAATATAACGTGTGTTTTCAAGTCCATCGTGTGTTGTTTGGTGTTTATTCATGTTTGTCTTGAATCAATTCATTGTTAGTACCCGCCTAACAGATCAATCTTTGTTCTCAGACAACTATCAGGGTTATCGGCATAAGTTGATCGTTCTAGGAAATTTGTGATAGTTCTCGGGTAATAATTAGTATTTCTCAGCAATCTTTGATCGTTCTCGGGTGTCAAATCAGGTTCTCGGCAACATTTGATAGTTCTCGGGAAACAATCATGGTTCTCGGCCATATTTGACTGTTCTCGGAAACAATTGAACGTTTTCGGCTCAATTCAGGGTTCTTGGGTCTAATTCTGTGTTCTCTGCTCTTGGTTTCTCCGCCATGGAGTTCTCGACGACCACTGTTTTCGGGTCTTAGTTTGGATTTGGGCCTAGATACTTTGGGCCATAGTCACATTGGACTATTATGTGGACATTAGATTGAAATGGACCAATTAAGTAACACATCATCAAATGTTGCTTTGCATCAAGAGTTGGATTCCATTATGGGAACAGCTACCCGTGTACCCTGTCTACTGTCTCATGAGGGGTTTGCTGAGTGGAAGTTCAGGTTTGAAAAGTACGTGAAGATGAAGGATGCAATGATTTGGAGAAGCATTGTCAGGGGTCCTCAACCTATCACTTATTAGAGAGACAATAGTGATGAAATAGCTGTAAAGCGCGTCGAAATGTACTGCGTCGCGAATTTTGAAAAGATTGAGGAAGATGCGAAGGCTCTTGCCACTCTAACAATGGCATTTTCACTTGAGATCGCTCAAGGATTTAGAGAGCTACAGTATGCAAAAACATCATGGGAAACCCTTATTGAGGTGTATGAGGGAAATGAGGATATGAGAAGGAGTCGATAGGATCTGTTGTGACAAAAGTTTAACATGTTCAATCACGTTCGGGGAGAGTCTTTGGAGACACAGCTTCAACGATTTGTTACTTTGGTCACCGAAATGCGAACTGCAAACATTAATCTGACACTTATTGAGACAAATAACAAGCTGGTCAACTCTCTACCACAAAGTTGGGACATGAATGTTGCAGTGATCAAAAAGACAAAGGACCTAGCCAGATTAACTTTGTCAGAGGTGATGGAAATCATTAAGTCCTGTGACATGGATGACAAGCAACGTGCCATTAATCATGCTAACTCCTACAATGCAGTTGGCTATAGTATTGCTTCTAATAATGATCTCATATCACAAGACAATTTTTCTATGTTCAAATCATCTCATGGTCAACATGCTCAGCCGCAACAAATTCATAACAACTTCTCAATGTTTAGATCTTCTCAAGGTCAATTTACTTGGCCACCGCCACAACCTACTCCTTTGTTCTTTCAACAATCTGCTCCAACAACTAAGCCTCAATCAGCTGTTGGGTCTTCTAGTCAGTCTCCCACACAAGTTCCTGCTATTCCAAAGGAGACTCAAGAAAACATTGCCTTAATGGCAGGTTTCATGAAATGCTACAATGCTTTTCTGGCTGGATATTTGGTTCATCCAGTCATTGTTGGTGAGTTGGATCAAATCCATCCTGATGATATGGAGGAAATGGATATTTCTTGGTAAATAGCCATGGTTGTGCTTAGATCATAGAAGTTTACTAAGAGAACATGCAAAAACAACTAGAATCTGCTAGCTGACAAGAAGGTGGGATTAAATAAGACACTATGAGGTGTTATAACTGTCACGAGTCGCGTCACTTTGCTCGTGAATGCACGAATCCAGACAATGAGGGAAAAAGGGAAAGGGAATTGGTTCATATTAGTGGTGCTAGAGGAGAAAATGCAGCTGGTGCAAATGGGAATGAGCGGGGATTGGTCTCTCAGCAGTTTGATTGGAATGATCAGATGGAAGCACTCAACATAAACAATCAGACCGCGAACCTTGCTCAGATTGGTGTTGCTGACGAAGAAAACGATGTAGAGGAGCTAGTAAAGGATCTTCAGTTTGCTTTCATGGCCTCCACTTCTTCCAGCTCATCTAAGGTATGTTATAAATTGTGTTCTCAATCTTGCATTAATAAGGTAGATTTGTTTGGAGTTCACAATAATACTCTGGTTAGAGAAATGGAGGGCATAAAATATGAAAATCTCACCCTTAAGAAACTTGAAAAAACTTTAAAAGACAAACTAGAAGAACAACAAAATGATTTCTCTAAACTTCAAAAATATTTTAGCGTAAAATATTGTCACCACTTAGACGTAAAATAGCAAATTTGTAGGTTCCCAGCCGGATCTACACGGAATATCTCGTTCTACGTAGGTGCGGAATCCCTACGTAAGACGTTACGAGCGTAGAAGACGATACGAGCTAACACGATTGAACACACGTTACAATAAGCAAAGACACGTTGTATATTGCAACTGGAAACACGTGATATCAATCACTGATTACATAACTCGTTACCCGTAAACTGAAAAACTTCTTTTTTAACTCAGCCGTAACCTAATGCTATATAACCACGACAACTTCGCCTGGTATGTTCAGGCGAAGTTGTCACTAACTTCGCTTATCTAACAAGTTCGCCTATATCAGCGAACTTGTTAGCTAACTTCGCTTAATACACAATACTAAACCAAACGACTCGATTACAGACACTATATACTGAACTACTGACATCATGTACCAACAGACTCCCCCTTGGCAGTAGCTTCAATCTTTATCTTCAAACACGTGTCTTGTAATCTTCAACAATCTTGTATCTTCATCTTTAAGCATGAACTCCTTCACATACACAAACTGATACGACTCTTTGATATTTCTTCGCTTCGTCTTTCCAAGCAGGAATATAAAATATCTTCTTCTCATTCAGCACCTGCAGATCAGCTTGAGACAAGTTCACTAGATGCATCGGATCATAGACTCTCAGCAACTCTTGTTCATCTTCGTCCTCCATTACTGCTTCAGCTGTTTCACAATCTACATACCACCACTTCAGATCTTTCAGCACATCCTTGGGCATTTGATTCATCGGCACTTCTTTTAGACACTGGATCGGCTTATACTTCATAATCATTCAAGGCTTGCCATCAGCTCTCATCCCTCTATATTTTTCTTCAATGAGTTTTCCCTTTTGTGGTTTCAACAGCTCGAACTTCTTCTCTTTTATACTTTCCTTCCAAACAATCTTCCCAATGACTCTAGCCATGTTATCATCACTTCTGTTTATTAACCCCAATCTGGCTAAGTCTTTCACTTCACATTCTGGCAATGTATTCAATGATCTCAACATCCTCTTGAAGTATTGAACACCATCATACCTTTTAATCACAAAGAGCCTCAACTGCTCATCATATATCCAGCATATAATCCCCTTTCTCGATTCAGCATAGCCTCTAATGTTGTAACTCTTCTTAAACATAGTAGGGACCGCCGGTTTCTTCGTTTTTACGAACCATTGAGCGTAGCCTTCTTTCCATCTTGGCTGCTCTTCCCATTCTGTCTCCTCATTTCCCATATCTTTACCCAAATCCGGCTTATCAACATCCGGAATCTCATGCTCCACATTCTCCTCTACTATCTCTCCCTCTTCTATCTCATTATCAATAACAATATCTGCACCAATCTTCTCTATCTCATCAACTGGTAATATATCATCATCACCTATATACTCATCATCCATCTCCTCAACCACGACCACCACCTCATCACCTGTACCGCCAGCTGCACTTGTTGACTCCCCCTGAGTTGCGGAAGTCCCAAGAGCTTGTTCAGTTCTTGGCAACTCTCCACCTGCACCTTTCGATGCATTGGGATCATCGTCTCTGTCATGTCGCTTCTTAGTCCTCAGCTCATCGCCTTTACAGCTCGTCTCCCCCTGAGATGCCAAGAACTCCTTCAAAGCATCAATGATTTTTCCATGTTCTACCAGCAGGGATGACTGTATCTGATTCTCTGCAACGAGGCGTTGAATAGCATGGGTCTGGATAAGATTCACCCTTGATTGTTCTGCCATGACCCGTTCAAGTTCTGCTATTCGTTCTGAGTATGATAGGGTTGCATCGAAATCAAATCTCAGATGTGATATATCTTGAGTGTACTGAGGAGGGATTTCCATTGTAACCGAGACCTCAGAAGTAGGCGTAAACGTAACCACAGGTGGCAACGTAACTGACAACCCTGCAGTTGCTACAACCGTCGACTCAATAAATCTTGCCACAACCTCCGTTGGAGTAAGAGTTGGAGGCGGCAACGATACAATCTCAGGAGCCGAAAGTTGAAATGTAGTGGGTGGGAGGCCGAATGCAGATAAGGTAGCCACCACGGGAACATCCGTGGCGCTTGGCCTTGTAACTTGTAATGATGTGGGAACCATGGTCATACCGGACAGTGCGGGTGGAGTGAAACGTACCACCCTTGAGCTCTCACCAGCTCCCGAACCTGCACCTGTCTGTTCCCTTCTTGATATGCGAACCAACTGATGTACTTCTTCCTCATAATCTGACTCGATGTCATCATCAGTTCTCTTTCTTTTCCCATTAATTCGTTCTTGAGTTACCAAAATTCGTCTCGCTTCAGCCACATCATCATCTGAATTAGAATCAGCCACCGTCTGAGCTGGCCTAGCAATATTCACACTCGAAACCCTTTCAACTGAGACTTGTACATCTTCCTCAGGGTCAACCCGATCCATATCAAAGAAGCCTTGACCACCAAATGCAGCATCAAGGTCTACATTCTCCTCCGGTGACACAACAGGATAAGCAGGTATAGCTTGAGGTGCTCCAACCTATTGTGGTGCCGGGTCTCGAAACTCGTCCCCACGAGCAGGCACATACTCCGGGTTGATCAAGTACCCGAATAATGGAGTATGTCGAGGACGGGGCTCAGATTTACTCCTCGCACTGGAAGATCTGCACTGGGGGAAGATCCTTTTACTCACACTTTCTACATATCTGATAGGGCGGCGCTGAGGTAACGTTGGAGCAACGTGATTCAAGATCATCTGAATGAATCTTGGATACATGAGAAATCTCTCACGCACCACCGCTCTTCTCTGTCGATCTATCTCGTAGAAGACCATCTGACTAAAGCTGTAACGCTTATTATAAGTCAGAGCAGTCATCGCCGACTGCATGGTCGCGCCCATCCCATCAGTACCAGCCTTTCTCCCTGACATGCACACAATCATCACATGCATGAGAAAGCGCCACTGGTCTAGCAAGAACCCCTTGCGTCTCTGAGTATCTCCCAAGGGACCAGAGTATCCCATTCTCAGAAACGCTCCATCTCGGAAAGGAGCTACAAAGTCTGTCGGATCGTCTCTCGTTTCGTCTCCAAACCGCAAAGCCGCCCGGATCTGTTCAGATGAGAACTGAACAATCTGATTGTTAACCGTTGCTCGCATCACAGGGGGCTCGACGCGACAGTCATACTCCACTGTCTGCCAAAAATCCTCAATGTTTGGCAAGGATATCGGCAGTGTTGTAGTAATCGCGTGGAATATACGCGAGCGGAGTAAGAATGTGATGATCTCGCGGAAATCATCAACACCGCTCGCATCCGGGTCTAATGTTATATACATGTTATGACCCGGGAAGAACTGTCGTTGGTTGTCTCCTCCATCATCACCGCCAGCACCACCTGCTCCAGCTACAGCAGCCATATTTGCATCAAACAGGCTAAGTTAGATAAACGTCAAGGCAAATCACAAGTTCGTCTGTTACCATGAGCGAAGTTGTGATTTATTCTGTATAGACGAAGTTAGAGGTGGGGCGAAGTTGGGAACAAATTCGCCTCAACTTGAACTTCGCCGGATAACAGTTAAGTAAAAAGGTCCAGGCGAAGTTAATGATAACTTCGCCTAACCACATCGCCTCAAATACTGTTACATAATTAATTATCAGGCGAAGTTAAATCTCAGGCGAACTTACGGATAACTTCGCCTAAACTGTAACTTCGCCGAATATGAAACGGCAACAATTAGGTTTTTCGAACGAGGTGAATAGGGTCAATTTCGAGATTGCGGACTCCGTAAAACTTGATTTTATGATGATCTAGACGTTTAAGTTGATTATGAACACGTAATGACAAGTTTAAAAATCGAATGTAAGGTAACGAAAGTCTGAAGTCAGGAAACGGGTCGATATGACCTTTGAATAACATCAATTACGGTGAATATTCGACACAATAACCCTACACACCTTTAATCGGATTGAAATCGAGAATGAAAACAACACAGATCGGATTCGAACGATAAGTTCGCTTAGGGTTCTGATAATAAGTTCGCTGGGTGGGTGGAAGATAAGTTCGCTGGTTTAAAAAATAATGAACAGTTTGACCTTAAAACTTCTTTATATAGGGTCAGAGTTATACAGGCGAAGTTATGGATAACTTCGCCTATTGCAGGCGAAGTTATGCACAACCTCGCCGATATTAGAATTTTCAAAACAAACCCCTATAATTTGAACAATTTGCAATTAAGTTTTAAAACATCCTTTCAAGAATTAAATGATACGATCAAGACCAAGTAACCAGGTATAAAATCATACAACTACATAAGTCGGAAAAACTTTTAAAATTAAAGTACACGGGATCAAATTTCAGGTAAACGGCTATCCTGAAGATCCAATGGATCAGCTGGACCGACCACATACAAGTATGTGTCCTTCTAACTAAGTATGATCAACTAATTTTCAGCGAAAGAATAAAAAACACATCATAACCGCCCCGGTCACTTTCAGTCATCTGGTTAATGGCTATCCTTATATTCTACAAGTAGAAATGAGGACCAAACATATCCGAAGATATGTCCTTCAAACTGAGGCAACCGAAATAATTCTAAGCGATAATGACGTTTTTTTTTTTTTTTAATAAACACAAAACGCGATTACTCGGGATTGATCATCCCATTCAGCTCAACAAGGTTTTGAAAACGATTTTTGTCAAACGCTTTAGTGAACAAATCAGCGAAATTATCTAACGTATCAACCTTTTCGAGCACAATCAGTTTCTTCTCAGCACAATCCCATATAAAATGATGACGGATGTCAATGTGTTTAGTTTTACTGTGCTTTACGGGATTGTTAGTTACTGAGATAGCAGCAGTGTTATCTATGCAAATAGGAGTATGAGTGAATTTCAGACCATAATCGCGCAATTGCTGTTGAATCCAAAGAACCTGGGAGCAGCAGTTGGATGCTGCCATGTATTCTGCTTCACAGGTTGAAATGGCGACTGAGGTCTGCTTCTTGCATTGCCATGACACTAATCTGCCTCCAAGAAACTGACATCCACCTGTTGTTGACTTTCGATTCTGATTGCACCCTCCATAATCAGAATCCGTGTAGGCGACCAACTCCAAGTCTCCTCCCTTCGTGTACCACAACCCCAGCTTAGGTTTGCCTTTGAGATAGCGCAATATCCTCTTTGCACCCTTCAAGTGAGATTCCTTTGGGTTTGCCTGAAAGCATGCACAAAGACAAACTGCAAACATAATATCAGGCCTAGAAGCAGTTAAGTACATTAAAGAACCTATTATTGCCCGATATTGGGTTGGGTCCACGTCTGCATCATTGTCTGAATCAGCACCCAATTTATGGTTGACGCAGACTGGAGTATCAAATGGAGTGTTGTCCTCCATCTTGAAGCGTTTGAGAACATCATGGACATACTTAGTCTGATGAATGAACATCCCATCTTTCTTCTGATCAACCGGCAGTCCTAAAAAGAAAGTTAGTTCACCCATAGCACTCATTTCAAACCTCTTTTTCATGACGGCCTCAAACTCCTGACACATGGCGACTTTTGATGCAGCAAAGATGATGTCGTCCACGTAGAATTGCACCAGAAGAAAATCGCTTCCTTTTCTCTTAAAGAACAGTGTGCTATCGATCTTTCCCATTTCAAACTCATTCTCAAGCAAGTAGTCGGATAGTGTTGAGTACCAGGCACGAGGGGCCTGATGTAGTCCATACAGTGCTTTACTTAGCTTGTATACGTGATCAGGAAAGTCTGGGTCAGGAAAACCCGGAGGTTGCTCAACGTACACAACCTCATCGACCTTACCGTTAAGGAACGCACTCTTCACGTCTAACTGAAATACCTTCATCTCCTTGTGTGCAGCAAATGCCAAAAACAATCGAATGGCTTCCAATCTCGCCACAGGAGCAAACACCTCATTGTAATCGATCCCCTCTTGCTGATTAAAACCTTTTACAACCAGCCTCGCCTTGTTCCTGATAATAATCCCTTTCTCATCTCTCTTGCATTTGAAAACCCATTTGGTGCCAATCGCATGCACATTCTTCGGTTTTGCAACCAAATTCCATACCTCCATCTTCCTGAACTGGGCCAACTCTTCTTGCATGGCTTCGACCCACGAGCTGCCCTTGAGAGCCATTTGATAGTTCTTTGTTTCAATCTGGCTGATGAAGCAGGTGTACAAGCATTCGTTAATTATGCCCGTATCTTTAATGCTTGTGTAAACACAGGTGTGCTCGTTCAAGCTTTGTCTTATTTGTACACCGTCGGACAGATCACCTATCACGTTCTCCAAAGGGTGATATTTGTGAACTCTCGTAGTCGGAACCGAACAGACATCCAGATTGTCTTCCAGGTTCGAAGGTAGCTCATCAATGGGTGATTGTTGTTGAGAGTGAAACAGATTGAAGAATTCCTCTTCTGTAGAGGCAGTAGGGGTATCGACAGCATTTGACGAGGAAGGCTGACATTCATCGTACAGCGGTCTTTGCACAACATTGTCTTCCTCATCGTAAAGCATCTTTGTAGCTATTCTTTCATCAACTTCTGCACAATCCAAGTAAGGTATGTTAAAAGATTTAAAAAGTCTATCATAGTCGAAAACCCCAGCGGGTCCCGTGCTTGGTTTTGGTGATTTGTAACTTGTGATATCAGTGTTACACACCACCTCAACCTTGCTGGTCGATGTATTAAAGATACGTCTGTTGGGAGTCCCAACAACATATCCGACTAAAATGCCTTCGTCGGCTATTTCACCAAATTTAGAATTTGTCTTTAATATCGAACACGGGGACCCGAATGGTTCGAGACCACTCAAGTTGGGCATTCTCCCATGCATAAGTTCATAACATGTTTTATTTAGTCTTTTAACAGTTACAACTCTATTAAGGATATAACAGGCTGTTGCAACAGCTTCAGCCCAGAACACCACAGGAAGTTTCGAATCAGCCAGCATGGTTCTGGCTCCTTCAATTAACGTTCTGTTCTTCCTCTCAGCCACTCCATTTTGTTGCGGAGTATACGGAGCGCTGTACTGGTGTTCTATCCCCTTCTGTAAGCAAAAGATCTCCATCTGATAGTTTTTGAACTCAGTCCCATTGTCACTCCTGATGTATTTAACTCTTTTTCCCATAATATTCTCAACTTTGGTAATCAAATTTATTACCATCTGAAGCGTTTCATCCTTTGACTTCAGGAAATATACCCAAGAGTATCGAGAGAAATCATCAGTGATCACCAAGCTGAATGATGTTCCACCTAGGCTTTTTACATTCACGGGACCGAAGAGATCCATGTGAAGTAGGTCTAGGGTACTGACTATTGAATTAACCTTCTTGGTGTGATGGGATTTCTTGTGTTGCTTTCCCTTTTTGCACGATAAGCATTGGTCTTCAAAGTTGAAATTCTTCAAGGGAACACCCAGCACAAGCTCATTCTTGACAATGTAGTTCATTTTCCGAAGATGAATATGCCTCATTCTTCTATGCCATAACTCGGACTCCGATTCAGTTGCTTTTGACAGAAGACAAGATTCTTCTGTTGCCATCTCAGTCGACCTCATGTCCATAATATACGTATTCTTTTCTCTTGGAGCCTTCATAACTATCCAATCCTTTGGTACCTTGAAACCAGGATACAGCACGATCGCTTCATTCTTGGTAAAGTGCACGGTGTAATCTTTGTCACAGATCTGTGATACACTCAGCAGATTATGCTTCAGTTCTTCAACGAAATTCACTTTCTCTAACGTCATTTTTTCGTTAGTCACTGTCCCAATTCCTGTGATCCTTCCACCGCTCTCTCCAGCGAAACTCACTCTTCCTCCTTGAATAGGTTTCCATTCGTGTAACAAATTCTTGTTACCCGTCATGTGCCGGGAACAGCCGCTATCCACAACCCATAGATTGTTTGCAGCCCTGTTCAACTGTTCCTGCACGATTAAAGCAGATGATTAAAATCTGGGGACGGTCGATACATCCCGTACTTTGGCTGTCCAAAGTTAGTATCAGAATAATTTCTGTAAGTCCTAAAAGGATACCTTCTTGTAGATTGTCTATGAGGCCATCCAAACCTTCGTGAATTAAATGAATTATTACTCATTGTTTGGTTGTTAGCAGTGAAAAACTGAGATCGATTTCTTTGAAAACCTGGATTAGTCCAATGTCTGAACTTTGATGAGTTTTCATTTTTACCATTATTGTGATTACCGTTAGTTCTACTCTCAGTTTTCGAAGGCCTAACACCTCTGAATCTCTGCTTCAGAGGGCAATCAGCAATTAGGTGTCCTAATTGATTACATCTGAAACAACTCCTGTATTCAACTTTCTTTTCAATAGTTGTTTTAGATGTTGAGGCTGCATTACTGCCCGTTTGTCTCACATATGGTGGGACATACGGGTTTAATGGAGATTTCTTTTCAGTTGTTTTATGTTTCTCTCTACTTTTTGGTAACACTGCCTTTTCTTTTGTCTCACTCGACTCGGATGACTTGTCCGAGTTTGATGAGACAGGACTAGGAACAGAAATCTTAACACTCGAAACAGGCTTACTTGTTTCGCCTTTACTAACTTCTGGTTCTTTAATAGTAACCTTAACCGGAACTGTCTGACCAAAATCAACATCAACAGATTTCTGATTACTAGGATCATAAGTGTAATTATAATTGTACGGTGGTGGAACTTCATGATATCCAATTCCTCCCCTTTTAACTGGGGAACCTTGATCACTAACGAGGTGATCAAGTATAGCGGAGGAATTTCTGAATTGCTCAAGTTTCCTGTTTAGTTCCACCACTTTCACCTGGTGATCAGCTATCTGTTTATCCCTTTCAGCTATTAGTTTGGTTTTCTCTTCTAACACTTCATAGCTAAGATCAATTACTTGAATTTTTTCAGCTAGATTTGCTTTAAGACTCCTAATATCTTTCTCACTAGCTTTTATTTTTACTTTATAACTGTTTTCTCTAGCTTTAGTGAAATGATAATCTTCTTTTAATGTTTTAAATTGAGCATCCAAACTAACAAACTGATCAGTTATAGTTGTCAATTGTTCAGACAGATTTTCACATTTAGTACAAGGGAGTTTAGTACTTACCTCGGTGAGCTGGTCTGTCACTTCTGCCATGTAAGCTTCATTTTTGCCAGTCACTTTCTCACTTCCTGCAGTTACGATGTTCGCCAAATTGGCCTGTTCGAACACTTCTTCAACATGCAGATTCCAGGTGTACTCCCCATTCTGTCTGGATATCATGGCTCTATTCTCATTACCACCCCCACTCTGTTGTGTAGACCTGTTTTGACTGCGATCTACACGTTCATTTGTGCACTCCTTCGCAAAGTGTCCATTTTGTTGACAGTTATAACATCGCACCTTTGACTTGTCAAAACCTGGTCTTTCACCAACAAACTTCCTACCAGTCTTCTTCATAAACCGTTTAACCCTTCTCACAATCATCGCCATCTGCCACTGCAGATCCATCTCTTCCAGATCATCAGCATCGATCTGATCATAGTCTTCGTCTAACGTTGCAGGATCAACAATCTTACCTTGAATGTAATTTTCATACGAAGCAATGAAAGATGCATAGAGAGAAAACTGTTGTTCAGCAGATTTAACACTCATGGGCATCTTTGAGTAGGTGTTGTTCGAAACACTTGGGGAAAAACTACTTTTGGTTGCTTGAGGTTTAGAAGCATTTGATCCACCAGCTACAAAACACACATCACCATTCATGTTGAGAGATACATGACCTTCATGTGTTGAGTTAGCGCCCGAGTCTCCCTTTGAGTAGTAAGCAGACGATTCAGACTTCGAACTTGAACTTGAATTAACCTTTGCACCATACATACCTGGATCCTGAACCTGATCAGTTGGTGTCTCTTTACGAACCATGTTAAGTTCAAAAGTTCTTAGTTTGTTGACTGCTGTTTCCAAGTCATAGTCGGCAAACTCTTTGTCTTCTCTCATCAAGACAATGTACATCTCCCATTTCGGTGGGAGAGCATCAAGAAGCTTTTCCACGATCTCATCTTCTTTGTAAGCAATGAAATAATTGCTGAGTTCGGTCATCAGATGATAATATCTCGTGATGATATCATCAAGTGATTCATTCTTCAGATACTTGAACACCGAGAATTGGGTTTTCAGTAGTTTAATCTTTGATGCACGAATCCCCACATTACCCTCAAATCGGTTTTCAAGCGCTTCCCAAAGCTCTCTAGCAGTTTTATACTTCCTGAAGGTGTGAAGAATCTCTTGTGGAAGAGCCATTGTTATCGCTGCATGAGCTTTGCTTTCAGCCTCATACATTTTCTTTTCTTCTTCTTCCATCTTGTTGTATTTCTTAATCTGATCACGACCCTCATACTCAGCAGTTGGTGGAATGTAACCATCTTGAATGCATACCCACATCTTAGCATCTTGGTATTTGACATATTGTTCAAACCGATCCTTCCACGCCACGAAATCGGTTCCCTTAAGCATCTTCGGTACCTTAGTAGCTGAACCCGCTTCCACTTCCATCTTCACCAGTTCCGTAATATTTATTGAAGTCATCTTTCACGAAACACAAAGAAACCCGAAAAATAAAAATTTTATTTTTAACAGTACTGTAGGCGAAGTTGTGGATAACTTCGCTTAAGTCTGAACTTCGCTGATTCTGAACTTCGCTCCCCTTGTTAAATTCGCCTGATTTGGCGAAGTTGTAGATAACTTCGCTTGTGATAAGCGAACTTGTGAAGTAGGCGAAGTTGTGGGTAACTTCGCTTGAGATAAGCGAACTTGTAAGGTAGGCGAAGTTGTGGATAACTTCGCTTAACCTTATATCTTCGCCGAAACCCTACGAACAGTAGCGGCAACTTCGCCTGATGAACACGATGGTTTTGCATGTTTGATTTCTGGGTTTTGCGAGGTATGTGAAGGTGTAATGGGTTGTTTATGATGGTGGGAGGTGAGTAGGACACAAAAACTTGGTAAACTCGTCCCGCGAATAGTCGAACGGAACGATTTCTACACCCGCGTGATAATCCGGAACCACACAATCACGAGCAAAAGCTCTGATACCAATTGTAGGTTCCCAGCCGGATCTACACGGAATATCTCGTTCTACGTAGGTGCGGAATCCCTACGTAAGACGTTACGAGCGTAGAAGACGATACGAGCTAACACGATTGAACACACGTTACAATAAGCAAAGACACGTTGTATATTGCAACTGGAAACACGTGATATCAATCACTGATTACACAACTCGTTACCCATAAACTGAAAAACTTCTTTTTTAACTCAGCCGTAACCTAATGCTATATAACCACGACAACTTCGCCTGGTATGTTCAGGCGAAGTTGTCACTAACTTCGCTTATCTAACAAGTTCGCCTATATCAGCGAACTTGTTAGCTAACTTCGCTTAATACACAATACTAATCCAAACGACTCGATTACAGACACTATATACTGAACTACTGACATCATGTACCAACAAAATTGCCGAACAAACTGCCAAATTAGACGCCTCTAAGTTGGAGATTGCAAAATTAACGAATAAATTTGAAAACGTTGAATTCAACTTTAAGAAATTCAATGTTTCTAGTGCTGTTGTTGAATCTATGATTGAAAAACAGTTAAAATGGAAAGAGAACAAGGGTATTGGGTACAACGTGGTTCCTCCTCCATATAATGAAAACTACACTGGGCTTCCTATTTCTAAAGAAGAGGAAGCAAGGGAACCGTTCTTGCAGTACGGCAAGCCGACTGCAAATGGAAAAATTGGTCATGGTTCAGTCAAACCTATTGAACCAACCTTGAGAGTGAACGATACTAATATGTTTACTTCACGTGCAGATAAAGTAATTATAGAGGATTGAACTGATGAGGAGGAAGATTCATTTGTTTTAAATAAAGATTTTAATTCTATTGTTTATTTAAATTTGCCTACTTTTGATTCTGTTACTATTAATGCTTGTGTGGGCTCTGTTTTTAAGAGCAAAGACAATTGTGTAGTTGATCCTTCTAAGACTTTTAAAACTTGTGGTGTGGTTTCAAATAAAATTGACAAAAATAAAAGTTTGCATAAACATCTGTCACCTAAGTTTATTAAAGAAGGAAGTTCATGTGTGCAGAGTTGTAACAAATCAAATATTCAGGCCAAAGCGGGGCAAACAAGCTTAAACAAAAGGTCAAGACCAGGAGTTGGTCACGATGATTTTTATATTAAAAGACAAACGTGTTTTAATTGTGGCACTCCTGGTCACATTTTCTAGAAATTGTTCGCATCGTCTTTATGTCCCATACTACGGATATAATAAGAGGAATATGCCTCGAAACACCTTTAATAATTTTAATTCAAATAAATCAAGGTACTACATGGCAAATCTCTTTGATGGTGATTGGAAATGAAATAAGGTTGATAGGTTGAAATCCCATCAGACTAAGCCTGTCATGTTTCGAAAGCGTGATACAAAATCGATTTCGGTCCCGAGACCAAATCCGGCCTCTAGATCGAAATCAACCTGTAAACCAAAATCCAACGTAACTTCGTTCCGCAAACCAAAGACAAAGTCAACCATTTACGTTAGTCACAAAATTTTAAAACCCTACTATAAATGGTTGCCCAAATCTTTGGTATCCAATTCACCAAAATCTTCCTGTTCGATCTTAGATAACCAGGAAGACATGCCATGGCAACCTGTAACATGCCTAGATGAATCAGGTTTACCCAGCACTACTATGGATTGGGTACCAAATACTAATTAATCTCACAAATCGTGCAGGAACAACTATGGAGGAATATCATCAGACCTTGATATGCTGATAATGGCTGTTCCATGCACACGAAAAGAGACATCTCTCAAATGCACAATATTCAAATATTTAATGGAAGGTATGTTTCCTTTGCGGGAGGAGAAAATGGGAAGATCACACAGAAGGGTACCGTAAGTAATGGTGTTCTTAAATTCGAAAATGTTAATTTTGTTCCAAAGTTGAAACACAGTCTGCTTAGTGTCTCGCATATTTATGATAAGGGATTTTAAACACATTTTACAAACAAAGAGTATCTGATTTTAAAACCTAGTATCACCATACCAGAAGATTAGGTTCTTTTTCGATCACAAAGAAAAGATAATGTTTACGTGATCAACATGAATAAAAATGTTCCAGAAGAATCACATGTTTATTTTCAAAAGTGTCGGAACATAATGCCATGCTTTGGCATCATCGTCTTGGTCATGCAAATTTTAAAACTCTAAATCGTCTTGCTAAAAATAACATTATCTGATGTTTGCCAGTTAAAGATTTTGTAACAATTGAGAAATGTGTAGCTTGTGCTCTAGGCAAACATCATCGTAAATCTCACAAGCCAGAACTGGTCAATACCATCTCCATAGTTTTTCAATTGCTTCATATGGATCTGTTTGGTCCTGTTCATGCATTGAGTCTTTCTAGCAGTTCATATTGTCTGGTTATAACTGACGACTACTCACGTTTTACTTGGGTGTTTTTCTTGTCAAATAAGAGTGAAACTGCATAACTGATAAAGCTCTTTATGGCGCTAATGGAGAATCAACTTAATTTGAAGCTAAAAGGGATTCGATGTTACAATGGCATGGAGTTCAAAAATTCAACGCTAAATCACTTTTGTGCAGGGAAATGAGTGCTCAGACAATACAGCTCAGCTCATACACCGCAAAAATATGGTGTAGTTGAAAGAAGGAACATAACCTTAGTTGAAGTGGCAAGGACCATGTTGTGCTACTCGAAGCTACCTCTGTTCTTCTGGGCTGAAGCAGTCAACACAACGTGCTATGTTCAAAATCGGGTGTTGATCAACAAAACAGAAATGAAGACTCCTTATGAGTTTGTCTATGGTCACAAGCCCACTGTAGCACATTTTCTCGCTTTTGGATGTCCATGAACTCTACTGAATCTCGAATCAACACCAAAGTTTGGAGCTAAAGCTGATGATTGCTACTTTGTTGGGTATGTTGGTCGCACTGCCTACAGAGTTTATAACAAGGAAAAGAAGCGGATTGTGGAATCTTATGATATGCACTGCTAGAGGAGAATGAAACTGATGCTCATGTCGGTCCTGACTGGTTATTTGGTTATAATGATCTGTTTAAGCCATTTTATGTATTTCCAGTTGTTGATGTAGGAAACTCAGGCGTAGGGATTTCGAATGTTGTTAATGAAGAAGAAGAAGACATATCTGTTGATCTTTAAAAGTCTCTTATGCTGAGTATAGATACGTCGGAATTGGTTGATACGGCTCAACCTTCATATTCAAGTCCACACGAACATGTTACTGAGACTGATTCTTCACAAAAGTCTCCTGAAAAATGTGAATTGCATACAGCTGAAACACCTGTGGTTGATGTTTCGTCAGTAGAGGGGGGAGTATCATTCGTCAAATATTTGGTAGTACTCTATTTCCAGATGTTATACCAAATGGATATATTACTAGTACCTCGTACTTGCACAGTTCCTCGACATCTGGATGGAGGAACCCGCTCTCTGAACTCCTTGAAGATCCAACTAATTTACCGGAAACTAGTTATGTTCCCTATCATTCTGTTCCAACAAAGATTCAACGAGATCATCCAATCGAGAATGTTATAGGTCCCCCTGAAACAGGCGTCTCAACCAGAAGTCAGACAAGACACATCAACAGTTGTCTGGATTCTTGTTTTATTTCTCAGATTGAGCCAAAGTATGTTGAAATGGCATTGCAAGAACCAAGTTGGGTGGAAGCCATGCATGAAGAGTTAAATCAGTTTAAGAAACTAAAGGTTTGGAGATTGGTTGAGTTACCCGTTGGGAAAAAGGCATTAGATATGAGAAGGGTTTTCCGCAACAAGCAATATGATACTAGGGTTATTGTTCGAAACAAGCTGCGGCTTGTAGTTCGTGGTTTTCATCAGGTTAAGGGTTTAGATTGCATCGAAGTGTATGATCCAGTGGCTCGTCTTGAGGACATTCGAATTTTCTCGGCATATGCATCTTACATGGGCTTCACGGTTTCAGATGGATGTCAAGAAGGAGATTTACGTGGGCCAGCCACCGGGTTTTACTGATTCACAGCATCTTAGTCACGTTTATAAGTTGGAAAAAGCTATTTATGGTCTTCATCAAGCTCCTCGGGCATGGTATGCCCCTTTGACGGCTCATTTCTATAACATGGGTATAAGAGAGGGACCATCGATCAGACATTGTTCCTCAAGACTATTGGGAAAGATCTAATCTTGGTTCCATTTTATATGGACGGCGTCATTTTTGGTTCCACCAGCAATGCTCTGTGTTCTGAGTTTGAGGAGGTAATGAAGAAAAGGTTTGAGATGAGATTGTTAGGGGAGATGACAACATTTCTAGGGCTACAGGTTCGTCAGATTTCGACAGGAATTTTGTTACAACAAGGGAAATAAGTCGAGGACATGTTGGCGAAGTTTGACTTCCAATATTCAAAATGTGCGGCGACTCCTATTGATGAAAGACCTCTTCTTTCATCTGATACTGAAGGGAAATCCGTAGATCAAATGTAATATCGATCAATGATCGGATCCCTGATGTATCTTACTGCCAGTCGTCCCGACATCATGTTTGCAGTCTATTAATACGAACGTTTGTAGCAAATCCGAAGCTTTCTCATTTAAATGCTATTAAACGCATTTTTAGATATCTGAAAGGGAAACCGATGCTAGGTCTTTGGTATCCTAAAAACTCATATTTTGATTTATATGCTTTTGCTAACAACAATTATATAGGTGATGATATTGACAGGAAATCTACATCAGCTATATGTCAATTCTAGGGTGACCGACTCATTTTACGGCAGTGTAAGAAACAACAAACGGTGTCCACATCCACTGCTGAAGCTGAGTACGTTGATGTTTCTGCCTGCTGCTCACAGATTATCTGGATGCAACACCAATTGTTGGATTACGGTTTGGAATATCTTGACACTCCTATCTTGTGTGATAATGATGTTGCAATTGCTATTATTAAAAATCCGGTTCAGCATTCTAAAACCAAGCACATTGACATAAAAATTTATTTCATTCGTGACTGTTACGACCGAAAATTGATTCATCTTGAACAAGTTCACACTGATAATAATGTGGCGGTCTTATTTATAAAACCATTCGGAACAGCCAGATTCAATGTGCTTGTAGGGTTTCTTAAAATGCTTCATTTCAACGACTGAGTATTTTTTAGGTTAAATTTGTACATAAAAGTTTTTCTTTTTCGTTAAAATTTTTTCACAAATTTAGGGGGGGGGGGAATTCATATATATATATATATATATATATATATATATATATATATATATATTTGATTATTCAGTTACAAGCTTTATAGAAGCTTAAAATGTTTTTAAATGAAAATTTGATCCAACCTTTGGAAAACGATAGATAAATTGATTTTGTGTGCCTAACGTGTAAAGTTACAAGGCTAAAAAGGCTTTTGAACAGTCATTGATATGTATGGTAGCTTTCC
This sequence comes from Bidens hawaiensis, assembly GCF_021521415.1. Classification (NCBI taxonomy): domain Eukaryota; kingdom Viridiplantae; phylum Streptophyta; class Magnoliopsida; order Asterales; family Asteraceae; genus Bidens; species Bidens hawaiensis. Next base: position 190,484 of record NW_027496204.1, read on the forward strand.
ATGGTGCGTAAATGTCTGAAGTGATATAAACTAAATCTGCTAAACTTACTGTGGAGAGTCATTTTGAAGATTTATGCATGTCTCCAGATACATCTCTCCGATTGATAGACAGAAAATCAATTACCCGGTCATACACAAGCCGTTAGTGTCTTGATCACCAAAACTATTTTGTTCCTTTATTGTTGATAAAAAAAATTGTATATAGTTATTGTAATAATAGTTTATAATCTTGAAGTCAAAATTTGTTTTAAAGCTTAAAGTTTTAAACTATAACTACAGGGGTGGGGCATTAAAGTAAGTCCTAAACACTCCGAATGTAAGGTTTGTAAGTTCGGGCTGCATGTAAGTCCAACTTTCAACCTTAAAGCTTAAAATTTTTTGTTTGTATAGTCCAAGTCAAAAACCTTTGATCAAGCACTAGGGGGTTTGAGTCAAATTGGGGTAATCTGGAGAAAGCCAAATATGCTTTGAGAAGAGATAAGAGGCATTATAGGTCCATAAGTGATGTCCATATAAGCTTTATGCCTAATTGATGTGCTAAAAGTAGTCAAATAATTATTAACTAAATTATGCTAATCTAGACACTAAGTAATACTCCAGACTCTTTAAACCCGGCTAAACTACTGACCGACAAGTGAAACGATAGACTATAGTATAGCTAAATAAGTCCGGATATCGAACCCACGAGACTCTTTAAATTACGTATATTAACTAATTAATTAGACTCGACTAACTGACACGACTATTTATTTATTATAATTAAAAGGGGGGGGGGGGTTTAAACTATATTGTATTAAACTAATAAAATAAACAAATTAATAAAAGACAATTAATGAAACACAAGACAAACAAGTTTGACTGATTCAGATGATGATGAAAAACCACCTAGGCTAGAATCCCCAAAGTTTCAGTTATCAAATAGTTGGAAAATAATAGTTATGGAACTAGGATCGTAAAATACACACTTAAAAGAAAACCCGAACAGGACCCCTAACACTTCAAGAAGACACCTATGAGTTTCTAACAAGTTTTAAGACACACCAGTTATATGTATTAAACTTCCTTACGGTTATCTAATTAATTTATGAAAGAGTACCTTAGAAATCCTATCTTACAGCGCGGAAATCAAAGGTAATTTAATGAACTCAATTGACTCGCTAGACAAAGTTAATTAATCAAACCTAGACCGACTCCTTAAGAAGAGCTAAATCTAGCAATCTTAATCAACAAAGATCTAACAATAACCTATCACCTTACAGCTTTCTAGGTTAGTTGCATACTTTTATTCGTTTGAAAAATAATATTATTCCTATGGTTTTATTGCAAATCAACCAAAAACTAGTCAAGAACACACAGTAAATGACCTAACAAAATCGTATTATATGACAGACAAACACCAAGGATAATGTGGAATAATAAAACTAGAACAACCAAAACCAAGCACACATACGCATCAATCAAGTAAAATCAAATAGTTTACTGAATCATAAAACCATAACGAAAAGAAACAATCCAACTAAAATCAAAACATCAATGATGGTTCATCATAAGGCTAGGCAGTCTATAAAGTTTAGCCTAGTATCATAAAATCAAACAAAACAATGATAAAAGAAATCATAGTGAAAATATGAGAAACGAAAGATTAAAGACGATAAAACCCGTAGTCTTCGATCTTGAACGTAAAGCTCTTCACCGGGTGATTCCTTGCCTTTAAAACCGCCAAATAACTCCAAAATATGCTCCAAGAAACTCCAAATTCAGCTCTGGTTCGTAGGGTATTTTTCAGGTTAAGGTTAAGGGTGTATTTATACTGAACAGGGCCCAAAACCTGACAAAACGTGAAAACTTTCTGTAAAAAGGGGTCTAGGTGCCGCGCGACCATGAATGGCGCCCATGGTCTCGCGGCGCGACGTGTAATAATACGGGGCCGGTCCGACCGGTTATCCTTCCGGTTCATTTCCTGATGCGTTTCGGCTTCTCTTTTAGTCTATTTTGACTCGTTTTTCGCCCTTTTCGATCACGATCAACTCCCGGAACCTACAAAATATAATAATGTTAGTAGTATACAAATCTTGACTAAAAATGAACAAAAACTATTTAAATGTTAAATAAAATATACAAGGGAAACATATATATTTAGCATTATATCAAATATCCCCACACTTACCCTTTTTTCGTCCCTGAAAAATTCTAAAGCAGTTGGATCAGAATCGGAAAATAAAGTCTTAAAATCATATAGATTAATTTAAAATTTTAGAATAACGCAAAAACCGCGATCACCGATATTGTTGTCCACTTAAACCCATGCCTTAATCTTTACCGTGACAAATAAGATCCGACAATTATAATTACTCAGTGGTTTATACAATTAAGACCCATTTATTTTCAGCTTTTACCGTACCAGATCACCCAACATGACTTAAACCTCAAAATTAGCAGATTTAAAACTTTTATTGCTCTATTTTTTTATGAATAGTTAAGACGATCAATGGTATTTTTATCCACCTAAGTTAAAGCATCAAAGTCTACCAAGCAGCCATTAGATACGATTAAGGTATAATTAATTATTAGCTGGTGTTCCTCATAACATGACATACCCCCGTTATCAAGCAATACTCCGAACCATTACCATAGGTGAGCATACAAAATTTCATCTGTAGGGTTTACATGTAGCGTGCCCCTTGTGGTCCGTTTCTTAATGGTAATGAGACGCGACCAATGGGACCCCACATGGCTAACAGCGTGGATGATCAAGTCAGTGGTGTATTTGTACTTTAAGTACATAGTGATCATGTTTATTGAATTATGTGGCAGAAAACTGCGGGTTTGCTCTTTTTTACCTTTTATTTAAATATTCATAACCCCACTTAGGAATTGTGAATACCCTGATGAATAGACTGCATACAGATCCATGGTCTCCGGACTCGGGGAATCCCATCAATACAAGAATTAAGGTTATAAAACCATACACCAATGAAGTGTAAAACACTAAAACTAAGCAGTTTAAGATTTATATCACCGCCTACACAACATACTCTAACGTTAAACCTACTCAAGCATTATATGATAACGTATTCAAATTTTAAAATTCATAATATTTTCACTTTTCATACCAAAAATTGAGGCTTGAGTATGGCCCGACCTTTCATTATTTATCTTCCATGGACAAAACGCTTTACCTACAAAAGATTTCCGTTTTACCCATTTTATCAAATTGCCTTTTGTCACACCCCCGTCTTAGGCCTAGGAGTGCGACCCATAAGTTGGTATCGTGATTGTAAATAAATCAGCGTTACGTTTTTTTGCGGAAGACTTATAAAACTTTAAGGATCGAAAATGTAACGTATATATATAAAAGACGGGATTATATAATACCCGTTTAAGTTAACAAAAGATTACTTGTTTATTTTTACAAACCACCACTTTAACATGTTAAGAGTTTTACAAAATAAAATCCGAGCCATCGGACATCATAGTACTTCGTCATTCCAAGCTCTAACTTTGTTCACCTGCAAAATGTAACAAAATACGTCAGCAACGAATGTTGGTGAACGCGCTGACGCAAAATAACTTCTTTTACTTTATTACCCCTCGAGACTACGCCTGTCTCGGCCCAACGTGGCTTAGGAATAACAAAGTCAAATAACACATTATAAACTAGAGCCTCTACACTAGGTCACCTCACAAACACCGTAGCATTCGACTTAGTTAAGTACCCGTAAATATACACAACGGTCGTACTCCGTGCAGGAGAGCGTCCTACGACCAAGGGTGGTGCGATCATGCCCATACATCGCATAGTACCACCTATGTAAGGATCCAGACATATGTATACCACCACCTGAGGGCTAGGTTTATACCTATAGTTATAACGGTTTAAGGAACACTTAGTTCCTTGTAAACAATTTCACATAACAAGTTTGACTCATTTGAAAACAAGTTTAAAAGTTTGGGGGCGTATTCACCTTATCTCTTTAGAATCGGCTTCACTCACCGTCCAAGGGTCTTTCCCTTTCTTTATCCCGAACCTATAGTTACGAGTATAAATATTTGTTAGTCGGATACACGATCCAGCTTAAGACCTTTAGTCTTATATCTCAATCCTCGATTGAACCTTTAGTTCAATTCTTTATTTATTTGAAAACTTCTAGTTTAAAAGTAAATTATAAACCTTTAGTTTATATTAAAAACTAGACGTTTCTTCTTCTCCAAGAAAAGTAATCATTTTCTTTATTATTTAAAAATACTCTTTATTCATTAAATTATATTTTCATAACAAAGAATATAATCATATATACTTACACACATATATATGTATCACAATATTCAATAATCAAACTTTCATTCGTTTCTTTGTTATGTTTTCTTTTCTTTTCTTTTATCGAGGTATCGAGTATAACCTCGACTTTAGGGCTTAAGCCTTAATATAATATTGAATTATATTGTATTCATTATTACGCCTAACCTTAGTGGCGTATCGAAACTCTAGGGACTCGAGCAGCACCCCAACGCCGCTTGATTTCTTTTGGTCGTCAAACGATAACGCCAAACTTCAACTCTCGACAACACGCTTATCGAGATTCATTGCCATTTTAACATCACCAATTTGGTATGTGGGTGGAGGGTAGTACAAAATCTAAGGAAACGTCGGTTACACAAACGAAAGATTCAAGGCACACTTATCAAGGAAACGAGGCACTAATATCGAGGTATTCTAGAGAGAGAGTAGAGAGATGTGAGAGCAGGTTTTGGGATGCTTGGAATGAGATCCCATGGCTGCAATTTATAGGCGATTTTTGGGACCCCGTCGCGGTACGCGATGGGTCTCTGGACAGACCTATCGCCTACCGCGATATAGGTCTGTCGAGTCACTGCCTAGCCTTGCCACGTGGCGACACGTGGCAAGCACCGCGCCACGTGGCGACACGTGGCAACAGTGTTGCCACGTGGCAGCAACCAGTGGCACACGTGTCACACATTTGTCAGACACCCCATCGCGGTACGCGATGGGTGTCTCTTCTGACTCATCGCGTAGTGCGATGGGTCAGGAAAATAAAATTTTCATTTTTAACCCTCAACTTTGGAATTTGGTAATTTTAGTCCCTAGACTTTGGAAAATTGATACTTTGAACTCGAAATTTTCACGTTGTTACACTTTTTTATTCTCAAGGCTGAGCCTACCGACACATCCCAAGTTAAGTGTGTTTTCTTTTATATTATTTCATATTATTAGTAGTTTGAAAAACCAATTTCCGAAAATTATCATCATCTCCCACTTTCACGCAGAAAACTATATTCAATGGACATTTTTAAAACTTTTTCAATGTTTTTTTTATAAATTTTTATTACTATTTTTATTTTAAAGTTAAATTTCAACTACGACTCAAATATCTTATCCCCATAATTAAATTTTGCATTGTCCTCAATGCACGGATAAGGTCGACTTAAAATAAAAAACAAAATAAAGTCGGACTACAAAAAATTGAAAACCTAAAAATTAAAATAAAAACAAAATAAAACGTTAATAAGCTAGATAATGGAAAAAACTTAGCTGGTAATATGCGTATGAAACATGATGCCAAAGTCTTCTTCCATGAATGCCCTCTAACTCCGAACGTGCTTCAGCAAACTGTACCTCCTTCTCTCACACACAAGCGGAAGCGGCAAAAATAAAAAAATCATATCAAGTAATATATCTTATCAAGCTGATATATATTATGCATTCAAAGTACTTCACCAACCCACAAATATATGAAACATGAATAATGAGCAGCAAATAAATAAATATAAAGTATACGACTCCAATGCTACTCCATCCCCACACTTGTTTGTTTCATTATACTCAACCTGGGGATCGTCTCTAGCTCAATCTTTCTTCAAACTAGCAAAACTTAAAAACACAAAAACAAAGACGAACTACAAAAAACGATGTTAGTGAATCTATGAATTATACAAGACTCGTAAAACCTCTACACACTTGAATTTAATCAGGAGGTTTCTCCTTGACCTGGACCCTATCTAACCCGTTTAATTCCACCCGGTACTTATTAAATAGTAATATATCAATGATGGAACCACAAAATATTGAATTAGAATAAAAAATCAGTAACGGGTCAGACCATCTGTATTTAAACTTACCTGGCAAGAGCCGAATGCGTTGTAAGTATCGAGAAGAATGGTTGTATTTGACATGCAAAGGTGTTTTCATTTCTGTAGACCATCTCCTATAATATACGTAAATTCGGTTTTCAGGTAATTACTCGTCCTCGACCTTCTCCCGTGGTGCTGATTCCGGTTTAACATTCAAAACACATCCTATGGGCCGGCAGTTGTGTGCATCCCCTAACACCACATCATCATCTACAACGTCCTTTACAAGTAGGGCCTCGAAAAACGCAATATCCCCATCAACATCCAATGTACCCCCCCCCCCCTCGTCATACTCCGACAATCCATCCTACTCCATATCAAGGAATTCATCTTCCTCACTCAATTCATTCACAACCACATCCTTAGAACCAAACATTAGCTCGAGTGACTCTCCCAAATCTACATCTTCCACAATCAAGGGTTTAACCACATATGATTTAAAATACGCAGCTTGCTCTTCTTCGTCTATTTCATCATCGGAGTCACTGTAACAACCTGCAAAATCAACAACGCATACATGTGTGGCCTGCGGTGGGACTCTATCAGCCACTCGTGTCTCCGTATCTGGTTTTTTCTCCTCTGAATCATCTATATACTCCATGATTGGCTCTTTCCCTTCTTCTGGAAACATCGAGAACAACTCGCCCAACCGATTCATGTATCCCAAATAGTTGCCTTCCGCATCATAATTTTAACCAGGTGTCGGTTGCTTCTCTATTTGCATGCTCTCCTCTTTGGTTTCTCGAATAAATTCGCTATCTGACTCGTACACCCATTGGGAGATCTGCTTTGACCATTCTTCCACCTTTGTTAGTATTCCAGAGATTTCTTTAACTGCATCCTGGAGACCTGCAAAACACATAGTTGATTTCTTAGTATAGCATCATGTTCAGCTAATGTTTGTTGTTATTGGTCATCCTTTTCTAATGGTCAGGTCAAAAATTCCTCAATCTTATTCAAATACGCCTCAACACCCCTATTGGGGTTGGTCTCGGAATGTTGACCATAATATTTCCCTTGTTTGTATTGATATCCCCGATCCGGTTCATTATAAAAATATGACGGGGACCCTGTGAAGGATAAGATTGTTGCTGCATATAGGGGTTAGTACGATTATATGGACATGCACGAGTCATATTAAAACCACCACATCTATAACAAATAAAGCTAGAACCCTTCTATGGACAATCACGGGGTAAATGGGGATCACCACACGTATCACAATTAAGGTTACTATAGTATGGACATTTAATGGTAAAGTGAGGTTCATTACAAATTTCACACATAATTACAAGAATCTAAACAAGCAAAAGACACGGACAATTAGACACCTACGACTCAAGTAAAAAATAAACACGTAAAAATCTAATTAACTAAAACCCTAAAAACTCAAAAACAAAAACACAATAGCACGTATATAGCAAGTAAGTCTAATCAGAGTTAATAACGCAATCTCTAAGAGTCATCGGCAACGGCGCCAAAAAACTTGATGTGCTAAAAGTAGTCAAATAATTCTAAATTTTACTAATCTAAACTACTGACCGGCAAATGAAACGATCGACTCTAGTATAGCTAAATAAGTCCGTATATCTAACTAATTAATTAGACTCGACTAACTGACACGGCTATTTATTTATTATAATTAAAGGGGGTTTTTAAACTATATTGTATTAAACTAATAAAATAAACTAATTAATAAAAGACAATTAATGAAACACAAGACAAACAAGTTTGACTGATTCAGATGATGATGAAAAACCACCTAGGCTTGAATCCCCAAAGTTTCAGTTATCAAATAGTTGGAAAATAATAGTTATGGAACTAGGATCGTAAAATATACACTTAAAAGAAAACCCGAACAGGACCCCTAACCCTTCAAGAAGACACATATGAGTTTCTAACAAATTTTAAGACACACTAGTTATTAGGGGTGTTCACGAGCCGAGCTGAGCTCGAACCAGAGCTGGCTCGGGCTCGGCTCGAATTTTGATCCAGTTGGCTCGTCTCGAGCTCGAAATCTAAATCGAGCTGAAAACCTGAGCTCGAGTTCGGCTCGGTTTTAAAACGAGCCAGCTCGGCTCGATTCGAATTGGCTCGAAATACAAAAACATATGGCAATTTTTAAGCTTAGTAGCTTAACTTAACATATAATATTTAATTTAATCAACCATATGCAAAAAAGGTTCAGCCAAATAGATAGATCTCCAAATCAAGTCCATATATAAGAGATAAATATATAATAATTAATATATACATATATATACACTAGACAGGTGCCCGCGCGATGCAGCGGGTGTTTGAACCTGTTAATCACGTACAAATATAAGTGTTTATGGTTCGGTTTAAACCTTGAAATCGTTTAAATTGGTCATTGGTTTGACTTCTTTTTTCTTTTTCTTTTTACTTTCGGTTTGTTGGTCGGTTTCAAAATTTTCAAAACGTAGTGAATGGTTGGTTCGCTGTTTATATCGGCAACCGACCATATGAAACCAAAAAAGATGGAAATTAACCTAATTGCAATATGATTCCTTTTGTAATCTTTGTTGTTATTATTTAACGTCCTAGATCTTCCACTAATATATACCATTTATGTGGCTAAAATTATCATTTTTTATTTATGATCATCTCAAATATCATATTATGTTGGTTTTTAGTTAAAATTGATGGTACATTTAAATTATTAATTATTTTAAACTAAATTTATTATTAAAGTTTAAACTGTGAAACCAAACTGGAACCAGGCCGTTAGTAACGATTCGGTTTCAACTTTTAATGGTTGAGTTTGGTTTTGGACGAAAAAACCAGTATTAACGGTTGGACTCACAAGTTTAACTTAAAAACCATCAAAACCGAAACTGAACACCCCTACGTAACATATTAATTTATTTAAAATGAAAAAAAATTACAACAATAACATATTCAAATTAAAGAGAATAAAATACTCGTTTTTATGGTACAATTTGTTTATAAAAATATTAACGTATGTAAAGGCTATATTCGTTTAAAAATCATGGGTGAGAAGTTAGTTTACAAGTTAAATTAAAAACATAATATTGTTAAAGATGAGGGACCAAACTTGTAAGTTGAATGAATTGTGTTTAAAAGACATGTTTACCCTTACTAACACATGTACCCCATGCTTTAAGTGTTGTAAATTACTTAAAAATGAGTGTCTTAATTTGCCCTTGTTTGGAGTATTATATATAGTATAGATTATTAATTATATATATATAACCACCGAGCCACGAGCCGAGCCAACGAGCCGAGCCACGAGCCGAGCCAACCATGGCTCGGGCTCGGCTCGTTTCAAAACCGAGCCAAGTCGAGCCGAGCCGTTTTTGTTCGAGCTTTTTTCGAGCCGAGCTTTTTTCGAGCGAGTCACGAGCCGCAAGCTTTTTGAACAGCCCTACTAGTTATATGTATTAAACTTCCTCACGGTTATTTAATTAATTTATAAAAGAGTACCTTTATAGTGAAATCCTACCTTACAGCGCGAAAATCAAAGGTAATTTAATGAACTCAATTGACTCGCTAAACAAAGTTAATTAATCAAACCTAGACGGACTCCTTACGAAGAGCTAAATCTAGCAATTTTAATCAACAAAGATCTAACAATAACCTATCACCTTACAACTTTCTAGGTTGGTAGCACCCTTTTATTCGTTTGACAAATAATATTATTCATATGGTTTTATTGCAAATCAACCAAAAACTAGTCAAGAGCACACAGTATATGACCTAACAAAATTCTATTATATGATAGACAAACACCAAGGATAATGTGGAATAATAAAAACTAGAATAACCAAAACCAAGAACACATGCGCATCAATCAAGTAAAATCAAATAGTTTACTGAATCATAAAACCATAACGAAAAGAAACAATCCAACTAAAATCAAAACATCAACGAGGGTTCATCATAAGCCTAGGCAGTCTATCAAGTTTAGCCTAGCATCTTAAAATCAAACAAAACAATGATAAAAGAAATCATGGTGAAAATATGAGAAACGAAAGATTAAAGGCGATAAATCCCGTAGTCTTCGATCTTGAACGTAAAGCTCTTCACCGGGTGATTCCTTGCCTTCAAAACTGCCAAATAACTCCAAAATATGCTCCAAGAAACTCCAAATTCGGCTCTGGTTCGTTGGGTATTTTTCAGGTTAAGGTTAAGGGTGTATTTATACTGAAACAGGGCCCAAAACCTGACAAAACATGAAAACTTTCTGTAAAATGGGGTCTAGGCGCCGTTGCGGCCATGAATGGCCCCATGGTCGCGCGGCGCGGCTTGTAATAATAGGGGGCCGATCCGACCGGTTATCCTTTCGGTTCATTTCCTGATGCGTTCCAGCTTCTCTTTTAGGCTATTTTGACTCGTTGTTCGCCCTTTTCGATCACGATCAACTCCCGGAACCTACAAAACATAATAATGTTAGTAGTATACAAATCTTGACTAAAAACGAACAAAAACTATTTAAATATTAAATAAAATATATAAGGGAAACATATATATTTGGCATTATATCACTAATTTAACCTAATGCATATCACTGATGCAATGAAAATCATGTTAAGTATCTAAATACCTGCTATCAACTTGTTCTCTATGTCATAATAATGCTGAAAGTGAATCATTGTGAAAGCATCTTAGTTAATATGCTTCCGTGTTAGGATCTTTTCCTAAAAGTTTGCTCATATGACAAACTGAAATTTGATCCTGCAATATTTTAGAACTACTGAAGGTCGGGTTGTAACACTTATTTTTATTTTGGTTTATGTGTATTTTGTTTTAAAATTTTCCATTTTTACTTTTTGTTTTACGTCTTTGGTTTTACCTCATGTTTACTCTTGTCGAAACAAATGCGGTAAGGAATCATTTCTATCAACATGAATCTGGCTTGGTGTCTTGTTTTGTGTTCTCGACCCATAGGGCCAGGTGTGTTTAAGTGTGGCTTTGGCTCATATAGCCTCGTCCAGTTGAATATGAGAATCTTTTGGTTCTCGGCCCATTAGTTTTCGACCCAAATCAAAAACTGATTGAAGTTTAAAATGCATCAAAAATACTTTTGTTATTATTATCATCAATAACTCAATCGTCAAATTATATTCTCTCTTAATCTCAATTACATATTTTCCTTCATAATTATCATCTTCGATCAACTGAGTTGCTTCAATAATCATAAAAGGTAAATGAACATACTTTTAGATCGGTTTTCGGGCCACTCTTGATCATCTCTGGACATAAATTTGGTTTAGTTGGGATGTTTTAAGTGTGAATCCTTGATTGTGATATTTGATTGAGTGAATGTCATTGTGATGCTTATTTGTGTTGTGGTTATATTATGAGTTTTTAAGGAAACTCAGTTTCTTCATTAATGGTGGATATATAGTTATTGGGAAGACGGAACGGATTTCAAGAAAGAAATCAAAGGGTTTTCTTGCCCGAGATCGTTAGAGATCTTGAGGCTTCTGGGATCTCGGGTATGGTTGACCGAATACTATTGGTCAACCTGAGAACCCCTGAGATTGACAGGGATCTCAAGGGTTCTCGATACAATTTGACCAAGAACTCATGATGTTGACCGTCGGTTGTCAAGGACTATAATTCAATAGAGAACTCATATGTTGGACCGAAACCGCTTATTATTGACAAAAAACTCCTTTTATTGACAAAGAACACATATTTTTGGACAGAAAACTCATTAATCAGATTATAATATTTGTTAATTGGACTACATTTCTAAAAGGGGGGACTTATAGTTTCATCATTTCAAGCTTTGGTCCTTATAATATTATTATGAAATCAAATCCAAAAGATAATTGATTATGGACATAAGTTAACAAGTACCTAAGTTGACTCGTTTGTTGTCGTCATGACTGATCAAGCACCTCGCAAGTATGTTGATACGCACAATATTGTTGGATGTCTGTTTGATCCTCCTCCAGCTCACGAGGAATTCAAGTCTATGATTGTGGGACTAAACACTTGCAGGATTTCTCACGCATTACGAGAAAATCCTATAATTTGCAAGAAGATGGTGACAGATTTCTGGAACCACGCCTCAATCAATCAACGAGGTGTCGGGGGAGTGGTTACCATTGAGTTTATTATACAGAAGAGACCGGTGATTATCTCTGAGGCCATTATGCGGTAAGTGCTGCTGTTCGGTGAACAATCTGATTACCCATCAAGAAGTTATTCCATCCGTATTAGAGGTTTCTGATTCACACATTCTTCACGTGTGTCTCGGGATAAAAGGGGGGCTCCAACGAGATTAACCACACTTAGATGTCGGTTGTTGTTTCTTTGATCACGGACATGAATTACAACTACTCAAAGTTCGTGTTCGATGAGATGATAAGCAACCTGAAAGCGAAGAAGAAAGAGCTGTTTCTGATGTATCCAAGGTTTCTGCAGATGATCTTTGACTTTCACTACCCTGAGTTGAATCAATCTGTGGATTAATGAAGCAATCAAGGAAATGGGCTAAAGTGATTTATCAGGGACTTCATCCACTGGTAAAATTTGGTAAATTTGTTGAGACTGAAGCTGCTACTGCTGCTATTATTGCTGAGGAACACACGGTTCCTATTCAAAGGCCTTACACAGCCTTTGAAACTATATCTGATGATGAGTCTGACAGTTCTCTATCTCAACCATTGGAGACAGAACAATATGTACCTACTACCGAACAAGTGGAACAATATGTACCTACTACCGAACAACTTTTAAGTGTTCGAGACTTTCAAAGGGAAGCTCCGGTCAACTGCGTTGAAACCTCCTCAACCAGTACTGTGACACATGATGATGATGTTGAAGATGAGCCAACCACCGATCTTATCCCACGTAAACGTCGAAAGAAAGATCCAAGACCTAGTGTGCTGGCAACTGATTTTGTGCCAACCATTCAACCAACACTAACTGAGCCTGTTGTTCAGACTCAGTCTGTACAAGGTCCATCAACTGAAGCCGAACACATTCAATATCAAGATGATGATGACATACTACATGAGTTTGACTTTAAAGCTGATATCCAGTCACCTACTAAACCCTCCGAATCATTCGATCCGATTGGTCAAGGAAGCTCTAGTGCCTCTGAAAAGATTGCCCATACTCTCTCTATGCAAGACAAGTTCTTACAGAACAAGGGTAAATGGATTGCTCTGGAACGCGAACCAGTTGATGTCCATGCTTTGCAAAGCAAGGTCTTTGAGCTTGAACAAGACTCTGTGGTGAAAGATGTTCGTATCCAAGAGCTTGAAGCTAGCAACACAGACAAAGATTCGAAGATTAAAGAGCTTCAAGCTAGCATGGGTGGTCTTACTGCTTTATACTTTGATCTACAACAAAAACTCGTTAAACGTTTGGAGATAAGTTTAAGGGAGTGAATGATAGCGGTGATGAAACTGTTGGTGGTGAACAAGGTGCTCCTGATGATAGCGGTTCAAGTTTTCGTCCTGCTTCAAATATTGATACATCAGAGCAATTGGAGAAATACTTAACTTCTCCACCTAAGACCTCTAAACAAATCGAGAGGATAAGAAAGAATACGTTGATCATGAGAACTCCAATTAGAACGTCGTGTCTTCCGATCATTCAGATAATTTTGTCATGGAGATTCAAAAGGGTTTCTCTGATTAGTATGGTGATCGTTCAGGGGTTGTGTCATGGGGATATGATATGGACAAAGAGATGTGGTGAGTCAAGCACTAGTCTGGGAACCTGGAATATTACAAGAAGATGAAGGATTTTGGGTCGTGAACGAAAGTAGACTTAAGTGATTTGATACATGCTTTTTTCCACAACCCGAATCATGACCCGAAGGCTACCAAGTTCTGGAACTTTCTAAGCAAACAGGTGGAGAAAGGATTCCCCAATATGCCCACTACTGATTCCTTTGTCAAGAAAGCAAAGGGGGGTCGTGATCCTTATACTAACAAGCCGATGATGAATGTTATATGGCCTCCAACTGCTAAATTAAGGTCCATTCCGATCACCAAGAGATTTCCTGAAGGTGCTCTTGATGAGATTATTTTTTGGACTTATGATGGTGAGACTGCTACAGTGATTATACGACTAAGGAAGGGTCAGTACCGTATAGTTGATCCACGAGACCTTCTCAAGTTTGGAGAAAAATACATCAAGACTCTTAGTGGCTTTCAAATTATGGTTGAACCACTTTATGAGCCAGCTGCTAAGGATTATACAGGTATAGTGGGATCGATTATTCGTACCGGTTTATGGGAAGGTGCTTACCGAGAGGCTGATGCTGAAGTAATGGAACATTGAATGAAGATAAAACTATAAACCAAGGGGGAGATTGTTGGGCTAGACTTTATGGTTTATACTTAATCTAATTGGGCTTGGGTTTGATTATAATGTAACATCGAAAACTCTTGTTTTCGGTGGGCTTTTTGTGTGAGCTTGGGCTATAGGTGTTTGGTGCTACATATACATTGTAACTAGGTCATTATAGGTTGGCGATCATAAACAGAATGGTGTGTGTGGTGTAGGGTTACGGGGTTATTCATTCATATCATCTTCTAATTGTTTGTGAAGGGCTTAATCACCCGACGTTGAATATAACGTGTGTTTTGATGTCCATATTGTGTTGTTTGGTGTTTATTCTTGTTTGTCTTGAATCAATTCATTGTTGGTTTTCGCCTAACAGTGAGTTTAATGATATCACATTGAAAGATCCTTGATTTGGGACTTACACATGGCCATATTCTATTCCTTTACAACCCTATTACTTCAATAATTCATTTTCATGTTTTATATTTCTAAAATTAATATTTGACAAATTCTATTTATTGAAAGTATTGTGTTTTTTCAGGTACTGAATATACTATTGTGGCATGCTTATTAATATCTACTTTTCAGTATAAGTTTCATTCGAAACTGATCCGACTCACATACAACATATTTTAAACTATTTTTCACAACGTGGTTTTACTTTAAATTTAGAATATAAACGAGTTTTAGTATAAGTTTCATTCGAAACCGATCCTATATATTACATATTTTTAACTTTTTTACATAACGTAATGTTACTATAAATTTTGAATACAAACAACAATGTTTATACGTACACTTTGATATAAATATTATTCGATACCAAACTCACGTAATACACAACCAAAACACATACGTCAAATATAAAATATTTATATGTTTTCTTCAGAGATTTTTTTTATAAATGCATCCTTATTTCTAGCTACGTTTCCCACTTTGATGGGATGATAGGGTGGTAAGGTGGTTAATGTATTAAACAGTACGTTAAAGGTTCAATTCTTAGTGTAACATTTAACCAATAAAACTTTTTTATCTATGTTTCGATATAAATTTTATTAACACTAGAACCGTCGTAACGCGCACACAATTAAACTTAGTAACTTTATGTTTTATCAACGTCCCATTGTGACGCTTTGGTTAACGCGTATCAACGCTCTCTCCGCAACGAGCATGTTTATATATATATATATTAAAAACAAAATGATATTTAAGTCACAAAATTTACTATTTGTGAACGTAACCAATAACTTTTTCACATGTGTGCTTGGTGGTTAAAATCTAATTCCTTTTCATGTTCTATTTTTCTAAAATTAATATTTGATAAATTCTATTTTTTGAAGTATTGTGTTTTTTCAAGTTCTGAATATATTATTGCGACATGCTTATTAATATTTACTTTTCAGTACAAGTTTCATTCGAACCCGATCCGACTCATATATATATGTTTTAAACTATTTTTTACAACGTGGTTTTACTTTATAATTAGAATACAAACGAGTTTTAGTACAAGTTTCATTCGAAACCGATCCAGGCCATATATTAAATATTTTTAACTTTTTTACACAACGTAATGTTACTATAAATTTCGAATATAAACGGCAATATTTATACGTACACTTTGATATGAATATTATTTGATACCAAGCTCACGTAATACACAACCAAAACACATACGTCAAATATAAAATATTTATATGTTTTCTTCATAGAAACATTTTTTTTATAAATACATACTTAATTTTACCTACATTTCCCACTTTGATAGGACGGTAGGGTGGTAAGGTGGATAATGTATTAAACAAGAGGTTAAAGGTTCAATTCTTAGAGTAACATTTAACCAGTAAATTTTTTTTATCTATGTTTCGATATAAATTTTATTAACACTAGAACCATCATAACGCGCGCAGCAATTAAACTTTAGTAACTTTATGTTTTATCTACGTCCCATCGTGATGCGTTGGTTAACGTGTATAAACGCTCTCGCCGCAACGAGCATGTTGTTTACTAGTTTATATTATACTAACAAATATTACTTCAAATTTAAAATAAAAAATAAAATTTATAAGTTCGGTACTCTTTTTCATTTTAATAGTTACACGTTAAAATCTATAAGTTCGGTTACAAACACAACCCTAATGGCCTAATCTAATTATCAATGTGTGCATTACCCGCCGCGAGCGTGCTCCCATCTAGTGAATATATGATGACTAGAGAGTATTGACTATTGTTTTAACTTACTGAATATTCAAATATTGGTTGCAAATGAGATGG